>NC_056731.1:1630426300-1630471300 GCF_019279795.1 Protopterus annectens | reverse complement strand
ATGAAGCTTCAGGAAATAGAAAGACATGAAATTGAAGACAGAATGAAAACAAAAGTAGATAAGCTGATGCTAATGTTGACTTGTCTTTTTTTTGTTTTTGTTTTTTATGCATTTCCATTTCTGCCATGCTGAACAACAAGTCTCTCCCAAACTGACATGAGCCCATTCATTCCCTGTTAGTTGAGGGGGTTCACCAGATCTGTTAGGGCGAAAGCCAAACAAGGGGAGTTGGGGGCCATCATTTAAGCAGATATCAGTGAGTCTAAACTCAGATACAAGAGCATTGTTTTTTAATATAGGTCCTAACCTCACTCCTGTTCGGGGAAGGGCTACCTGCATTACTGCAGGGATTCAGAGTGCCCTGCCAGTGTGAGCACTTGCTCTCTTTCACAAATTAATGAAGGCTGCCACCACATGGTAGCTTGGTGAGCCATAAGCACAACCCCAAGATGATGCTGTACTGCCATGCCTTCCATTAAGGATTGTTGCTGTAAGTGTCCTACTTTGCTCCACCCTCTCTAACAAGATGGACCATCCCATTCTCCTCTCTTAGCACCATCAAAAATTGATCTGCTTATCAAACATGGGTTACTTTGGTAATAGTGAGGGCTTTGTCCTTCTATGACACTGCCTAATGCCAGTGTCTTACCAAGAAACTAAGCAAACTCAAAGCAGAGCTTGGAATAGAGAATCAATATATACAAAATGTACAGCAGGTATACTAAAAATATAATGGAGTAAAGAAGCCAAATCTGTTTTACAATAGCACCTTGTACAAAAAAAAAGATCTCATAAGGTATAACGAAAAAGGTGTGGTGTTTTGGGCTGCATGTAAGATCTCTTCCTTGTTTGGTTATGTTTTTTTTTTTTTTTTTGAGTGAGGCACAAGTATTTACATGGTGCGTCATTCCCCCGGGCACTGGGAACAACCCTTTTGATTTAGTGCCTTTAGCTCTGGTTGTAACTGGAGAAGAGTTCCTTAATGCCAAAGAGTGTTGCCTTATAGTAAGGTGATCAGTATGTAATGGTACAGTACTATACTATGACTGGATGACTTAATTTAAGAGTCTGTTGTACAATGATCAACATGGGGGTCCTATTTTAAACATGGAGACTGCGACTGCAGTCACCTGGGCTTCAGAGCTGGAATTGTCAGTGAGGGGGATATCAACTAAATCCAAAACTGTGTCTCAAAATATTCATCTTTCTCTGAGGTACCTCATTCTCGGTTAGTATGCAAGTAGCAGAGGTCTGGTGACACAGTCCCCCTTCTCCTCCCATCATCAGGGAGTAAAGCCTCCCCCAGAAAAAGACTTGAAAGATGTAACAGTAAACTTATTTCAGTCACAGTGTATTTTTTAAATGTAGGGACTCAGTTTGGTGGGCCTCACATTTTGGATAGTGAACCTTACAACATGTGTGTATAGCTCATGAACTATATAGATAGCTGGTGGGTGTGCATATGCAGAGTGGTGCTCATTGTTCTGTTGCTGTTTATTTATGAGTTTATGTAATTATTTATTTTTGCTGTCTGCAGTTGTGTGATGCCTCAGGTTGAGTGGCTGATTTGCATATGAAGATGTACTGTACCTTATGTCTGCAGTAGCTGTTTGGTTGAGCTGGCAAGCTTTAGATCTTTGTTGAGAGTTAAGCTCTTAAATCAGTTACTCATGGTCTGTGACACTCTTCCCAACTTAGAATGTGTGTTACGGGCATAGTCATGCATCCAGTTTAGCTTTTGGAGTATCCAGACTTTTTGCAGTGTTTGTTTAAGGTGAGATACACTGCTTATGTCAGATATGTTGGAGTGGAAAGCATTATATCCGGACTTTGCATCTGTCCTCTTTTGTGTAATTGCTTGCAGGCAGTTCTTAGTGCTTCTTCCTGTTTTTTTTTTTTTTTTTCGTACAGAATAGGGAAGATGCAGAGCTTGTTAACAACTCAACTGGCTTTATGGAACTGCCTCTGTTTCATACACCTCCCTACCAGCTTTCAGCAAGAACCTTCCCTGTTTATGCCACAACAAAGCTTAGACTCACAGAAGACTCCCTGTGGCAGAGTATGTTTTTGTGTTGGCTAAGGCTGTGGTTATGCATGCATGTCTTCGGGTTACTGCCAAGAACACTGTACCATATTACTTTTCTCTTTTGTAAGTGTTTAGAAGTTACAGATGTTAGAGATTTTATTTTATGGATTGTAAGGCATTTGGGGGGATGTGGACCCAGCTCAAGGTTATCAGAGCGTTGTCCTTGTGCTTGAAAAGTTGACTTAGCAGTTTTAACAGTTAGTCTCATACCTTAAACTAATTTGACCATAACCTGTCTGTCAGTTTCTGGGTATGTTTTATGTGGAATACAGTTTTTTCTGTAGGTGAATGAGTTTTAAGTTGTCACTTTTAAAATACCACCTGTCAAGATCAAAGTATAAAATTAAGACTGTACAGGAATGCTGTGAGCCCAATATGAGCTTCATAGGGAAGCTTCACTTTGTTTGACAGAGGAGTTAGTATGTATAAGTTTAGGGAATGTTGTGAGGCTTGTCTTCCAGGAGGTATTTAAAGGGAAGCATTTATCAGTCTGTTGAGACCAAGTGTTCATTTTTCAGTTGATCATGCATCAGTCTAACATAAGGGATCTGTGGAAGGTTAATGGCTTGTAGGATAAAAAGAAGAGTGAAGGCTGGACTGCGTTGTTCTGCAGTTACCCTTCAGGTCTGATTCATTCACAAGAGTTGTACCATAACAGCAGTGGATGTAGATGGTTATTCAAAACTTGTGTTGATTAGGCATTCCCTGCACAGTGATCGTAGTACGGGTATACATATGTTAGCCTATAGAGATTGTGTACAACAGGAACAACTCACTGATGTACTTGGAGAAGATGCTAGCATTTGGCAGGCTTAATGGGGACAGTATGCACTTTGCAAATCATGAATGATTCAAGTAAATGCAATGGTACCCCCTCCCTTCCACCTTAGAAAAGGAGCACCATGCCAGTCTCCAAGTGTAGCATTAGGGGCCAACTGGAACTGTGTAGTGGACACAGATCTGGATTATTTTTCACAACCTATTAGGACTGGTTAGGTCAAGCAGCAAGAATAAATGTTCACATTGTTTAGTATGGAATGACCCACATGATATAAACCGCATCTGTATAAATGACAATAGATGCACACATCACCATTCCTTGGTCACAATCCAGGATGCGTTTCTTCCTTATTTCTGCTCTAAATTTCTAATGAGTGATCAAGACTGGTATCCTTCCCAAGTGACTTTGATATTGTTCCATCATCTTGTTCAAGCTTTCAGGTATTTTCTGTCTGCATATGGACTCTGTCTTGAGGGTAGTAAATTAATCTGCTGGGATGAGGATGAAGTTAAAAATAACAATCTGTTTTGTGTCAGAACCTGAATAACATTCAGAAGATATTTCTGCTCATGAAAATCATTCTCTCAGTTCAGAAATGATGGTATCTGTTGCTGAGCTGTAGCTGCCTTATATAGCCCTGTTTCTGTTTGCCTTACTCTTCTGTCAGCAGCATGTGCCAAACAAAAGTTTTTGGAGTGCAGCATTGCTGCATCTCATATTACATAGCCCAAGTTATAGAAGCACTGCTGCTTCTGTGAATAACAACAGTATGTGTTGCTTTGTATTGGAATGAAACAGTATTTATTGGTAAGGGCTTGTGCTTTAATGCCAGCAGTGTCTAGATTCAGGTCTTAATGTAATTCCAGATAAAATTCCAAATGAAATGTAATGGGCCTCTTAACTTTCACCCTTTCACCATAAGTGAACCTGATGCATTCCTTCTTCTTATGGTTTGTCATGGTCACAAAGTGACATATACATGTAACATACCTCTGTTTCATAATTTCACCTACATTGTTTCAGAAGTAATGCAACATTTTTCATAATTTAATGCACATAAGTTCTAAAGTTATGCTTTTGTATCAGAAGTCAGTATATACTTTAGACATTTGATATTTACTGTTCCAGTATACTACACTTGAAAATTACTTTCTGTTTGAAAAGATTTATCAATTTGCGCAACTGGACAGGAACCAAGCATTAAGCAAACATCAGGGCACTCTTGTTTTAATAAATGTAGTGCATGTGTTTTGTCAGTGAATTAAAAGTCACAGTATTATAACACCTTTCACAACAGTAAATAAAAGAGAACATTAATGGCAAACTAAATAAACTCCAGAATTGAAACATACTAATTTGCCAAGGAATACATACCAATTAAGAACCATGCAGTGCTTCAGTAAATCAGAGCAGTAAAAGCTCAGAATCTATACGAGGGTATTGCCCTGAATTCTGTTTTAGAGCCCACTGCATTTTTCATTCATGTTTTTCATTCATACTTTCATTAGAGCTACAGGTCATTCCATTTTAGTAAAAACTGTACTATTTCATTAAAAAACTTTAAAACGACATGCAGCGAATCCCTTTGGCAGAACATAAAACAAGGCAGAAAATGCATTTTTGTACAACAAGCAGAGTAGCCAGCACAACTAGCTACATTTTGTAACAAGTCCTTATACTCAAATCCAGTCACAGCAACAGAGAAACACATTTTATCCCTATTGGTGTAATATAATGCACTATTTACACAAGTAACACATAGGAATACCTCTGTGTTTGCAGAAGCAGTATATATTCTCTTTATCATGTGTAGAACAGAAGTGTGTGTCTTTGTGTATGCGTGTGTGTGTGTGTATTTTGCGTGTCTGCGTGTGTATGTTTTTAACTTATCTGTCCCTATACTTCAACATAAACCTATAATATTCTATAAAATTAAAGAATCTGTTTATAAGGTCAAATACTTCAAAATGCACTTCTCTATTAATCTGCAAGTAAAACATTCAACCATAAAATAAAAATGAAATGTAAAAACAAAAACAACCAAGATAAAAGCAATGATTTACTTGTTCTGAAGCAACATATGTTAGAGCTGAAGGTTAAATTAAGATGTGGCTCCACTAAAGTCTGATCGCAGTTTTTTGCTATCCGGTATAAAATGAACCTCCCCTTTTTCATGCAAATGTGTAACAGATGAGTCAAGGGGGAGGTTCTAACCAAAACTGAAAATAAATAAATAAAAATAGATCTGCTTTGGGTGCATGTGTATGTGTGTTTGTATACTTACACACATGGGTGCACACACACACACACACACATATATATATATATATATATATATATATATATATATATTATATATATGTGCGTGTAAAAATGCATGTGATTCCCTATCAGAAGGATGAAAGCTCATAGGTTCATAGGTTCATAGGTTCATACTAGGCTATCTGCCCTAGGGCATTTATAAGCCTAGCCAGTGTGTGTGTGGCTTTCACCACCCCTTAGGATGAGAATACTATACCCATTAATTTGCTGTGCCTCTGTCCAGCAGTGATACAGAGATGATTCCCGGAGTAAACCTACGATCTCCCATCCACTCGTCAAGATTTCTCTTGAACAGAGTCAGTGAGGGGCTCTGCCTCACATGGACTGGGATTCTGTTCCATAGTGTAGGGAGTCTCTGGGTGATGAATCTGTCCCTCCAGCACGTCCTATTTATATCCGTGTTGAGGTTTAAGTCTCTTGCTCTCGTGGCTCTGGTGGATTTGGATTTTTTGAGGTGGAGCATGTCCATTAATTCCGGGTTGGACATGGCCTTGTATGTCAGGCACAGATCACCTCTGAACAGACGGTATGCGACTGAATAGAGCTGGAGTTTCTTCAGTCGGGCATCGTATGACATATGTTTGAGCCTTTTTATCCTTTTGGTGAGGAACTTTTGGGGTCTTTCCAACTGCTGCAGGTGTCGGGTAAGGTACATTCCGAATGGGGCGTTGTACTCAATCATTGGTCTGATAAGTGAAGAGTACAGGGGTACAATGACCTCTCCTGATCTGGATGTGAATCCCTTCATGATCAGGTGGGCAATGTAGAAGGTCTTCCTAACCACTTTGGCAATGTGAGTGTCAAAAGAGAGGTTACTGTTAACTTGGGTCCCCAGGTCCCTCATAACTTCTTCCGTGTTTAATGGATTACCACCTATGTGGTAATTAGGGGTTACCTTGTTTTTCCCAAAGGGTATGACTATACATTTTTTGGCATTTAGCTTAAGGCCATGGCTCTGGCACCAGTTATCCATTTCTATGAGACCTTTCTGGAGGATGTCTGTGTCTGATGGAGTGTCAATTATGGTGCCCAGTTTGCAGTCATCTGCAAATTTTGTCAACCACAATCCCCCTATGTTTGCCTGCACTTCAGAAAAATAAATGCCGAACAAGAGGGGGCCCAGGACTGAGCCCTGTGGGACACCGCCGTGACCGGCTTAGAGTCTGACATGGCACCAGCAACTCTAACCCTGTGTGTTCTGTCCTTGAGCCAGTTTGCAACCCATCTTGTGACATATGGGTTTACATCTAAGCTGGTGAGCTTTTCTATGATGCCCGAGTGGGGTATTGTGTCGAACGCTTTTGCTAGGTCAAGGTAGGCTGTGTGAACTGCCTTACCCTCATCAATGGCCTTAGTGACTGTTTCAAAAGTCGACCAAGTTCAAGAGGCAGGATCTGCCCTTGACAAAGCCAAATTGGGTAGGATCCAGTGTCTGTAGGTCCCCAATGTCTTTATTTATGAGTTCCATTATGATCCTCTCCATAGCTTTGCAGACAAGGCTCGTCAAGCTTATGGGGCGGTAATTTCCAGGGTCCGTAGAAGCACCGCCTTTGTGGAGTGGGACCACAGTTGCCGTCGCCATTCTTTGGGTACGTATCCTGTAGTAAGGCTAAGATTAAACAGCAGCCTTATGTGTGGGTTTAGTTCCTCATTGAGTTTGTGTAGCACACATCCGGGGACACCGTCCGGTCCCATTGATGCTGTGTTTTTTGCTTTAGAGAGAGCAGCTCTCACCTGGGCATCTGAGATGTTTGGAAGGCTAGACTCTGGTGGGATAGATATTTCTCCTTTTGGGGGAGGGAGGGGAGAAATTTGCACTGAACCTGTCTGCCAGTATGTTGGCAATGTCTGTGGGTTCAGTGATTTTTTTTCATTTTGGACTAATTCTGAGCATATCTGGGAGTTTCCACCCAGGTTTCTAACATAGCTAAAGAAGGCTTTATGATTGTCTTTTGTGTCATTAGCGATTTTTCTCTCAAAGTTGGCCTTGGATGATTTTATGAGTGATCGTAGTTTTTGCTAGTATTGATCAGAGATGCCTTCCCATTTAAGGATTTTGCTCTGTCATGTAGTAGCTTTCTCCTCTTGTTGTAGAGTTTGTTTATGGCTGGAGTCCACCAGACCGGGCGCCTGCCTTTGGTGGAAAGGGTCTTGATTTTATTAGGGATTGCTTGATCCATACATTCCTGGAGGTGCTCGTAGAAGGCATTTGTAAGGGTTTCAGCAGCGTGGGTTGTGGTTTCCACTGGCTCGGGGACCTTGAAGGATACCACTCCAGTCTTAAGAGGTGTGAAGTTTGCTTTTGAGAAGTTCTTCACTGTGGTCTTTTTTGCTGGGGGTGGGGGCGGGATGTGGATCTCCAGTGAGATTAATTTATGGTCTGATCTCACCAATGAGGGATATACTTCCGGTGTGGAGCATTTTGTCCCCATGTTTGTGATGATCAGGTCTAGTATATTTTCTCCTCTTGTGGGAATGGTGACTAGTTGTTCCGTAGCATTTGAGTTTATGAACTCAAGGAACCTTTGGGCTAGGGTGTTGGGGCTTGAGTAATGTTCCCAGTCTATGTTTGTGTAGTTGAAGTCACCCAATATGATGGTGTTTGGAGAGACATTTATACTCTCCAGTGTCTTCAGGAAGGCTGTGTGGGTTTCCTGAATTTGAGAAGGTGGTCTGTAGCATGTTACAAACTGTAGGGCAGTTTTACCTATGGTTAATTGCACCTGGATGGTCTCCAATGCTTCGTGCGTTGCCACTAACCTGGAGGTGTGGGTATCCTTTATGAATATGGATACTCCCCCTCCTTTTGTGGTTCGGTCCGGATTTTGGGGCCGGAACGCATGATATGAGGTATAACCTGATAGTGCTGGGGTGCTCTCAGGAGCCTTGAACCAGGTTTCAGTCACAGCACAAACATCGATGTTCTCCATACTGAGGAGGGCTTCGAGGGCGTGCATCTTGAGGTTTAGACTTCTGGCATTGAGCAGTATTACCCTTAGTTTTTCTCCATTTTTGTTTTCTAGGGCGGTAGGTTTATCATTTGAGCCTTGCCTAAAAAAGACACTATGGGTGTGGCAAGAGCCTTTGCCAATATCCGGAAGCCCAGGGTGACAGGTGCAAGCCGTCCCTTGCGAAGCAGCGTGGCTTGTCAAGCATGTCATCCCAGGCAGACAGACATTGGATCCCCTTAGAATGACACCAGTAATTAAGCCAATTATTAAAGCTGATCATTTTGTCTCTGTGTTGTGGCATCATTCTTGGTGAGGGTAGGATACTGCTCAGGGTCAGGGTCATACCGGCCTGGGCTACATAATCTGAGAGCTCCTCTATGTCTCTTTTCATGTAGTCCAGGGAGGTACGTCTCAGGTCGTTCACACCGGCATGGACAATGACTGAGTCATACTTGTACTTACTGTGGAGTGACCTGAGTGCTTGTGTTATGTGGCGGATTCTAGCACCTGACAGGCAGCTAACTGTGATCTTTTCCTTGTTCAGTCTGGTGAGAGGGACGTCAGTGTGTCTGACTATGGAGTCACCTATAACAAGTGTGTCTGGCATTGTGTTTGGCCTTTTGGGCTGTGACTGTTTAGCACACTGACTTTGAGAACTATGTGTTTGCATGTCTTATGTCTTGAGGTGGCAGTTGCTTGGGTGTCTGCTTTGGAGGCCTGTGTAGTTTTGGTAGATTTTTGATCAGTGCCTCCGAGTATGTCTTTGTGTGTTTATGTGTTTGTTTTGCAGTTGTTATAGTTCTATGTGAAACTGGGTTTGTGGTGTGCGTGGTTTCCTTCTCCTCCTGTCTGGTCTTGCCAGTCCTGAGTTGAGAGAGCTCAGCCTCCAGTTTGGCTATATAGTTGCATCTCTCACATGTATTTGTGTTTTGTGGGAGAAGGAGTGGGTTGTCTGTGTACATGAGGCAATTGTAACATTGCCTCAAGATGCCCAGATTCACCAGCTGAACAGGAGAGGATGCTAGCAACTGACCCTTCGACATGCTAGAAAAAGTGAAAAAGTTTGCTGTGTAACTGAGTCAGAAGGGACCTATAGGGAAATGGGTATTCAAGGGGATTCTAGGCTAATGTAGTACTTTGTTTAGTATACAAGTACTTTACCTATACTAGAGCAAATGCCAAAAGACTAAACCAGGTACATCAAAAACCATGAAAGTTGAACAATGAAGGCCGTGATGGTGCAGCACAAAGGTACAGTGGAGACTGGGGTTTTGCACCTTTCCGCAATGTATAACAGTCTCAGAGTTTGTATGTATAATTAGTAGGGAGTGTAGGGGCCTCAGCTTTCCTCCAAAAAAACATAGGTTATATGTTTTTTTGTTTGTTCTTTGACCTTCCAGGTTTATGATATTCCCGCTCCATCTTTTGACATTCCCTCTTGTGAGGTTTTGTCCTTCTGACAGGAACCCACTATATGTACTCCTTGTAAGTATGAATACATGCATACAAAGCTGTAAATATGCCATTCATCGCAATAGCCAGTATCCCAAACTGGCACCCCTTCAACCAAATTTGAGGATCAAAAAAACGGCCATACTCCATAGCTGAAAGCAGTATTCAGATGGTCTCCATAGTTCTCTTGTCCTATTTGCTGTAGTCAGAAATTGCAATCACTTTAATTCATACATTCTGCAAATTGTTAGAATCTAGTATAAATTGAAAAACACTTTCCGTGCAGAAACCTAACAGATGGGCTAGGTAGAAATTTGTAACCATATCACAAAAAAATAAATAAATAAATAACCCTGCTTTTGTGTGTACATGCATGCATGTGTGTATATATGTATATGGGTCCACTTTTAAATTTCGAAATACCAAAATCTCGAGTTTTGAGATACCTAACTCAAAACATTGAGATTTTGGTACCTCAAAACTTAAAAGTGAACAAAATAATGCTACAGTGAAGAGTAAGTGGAACAGGAGCATAACCGTTCTCTTCACTGTAGTGCAATCTCGGAGTTGGTATATTTAAGTAGGGGGGGTGTGGGGGTGCAGGGGGGCTTGCCCCCCTGCAAAAACATTATTTTACTTGTTTTTTTTTTTTTCACTTTTGAATTTTGACATGTATAGTGGACCTTAACATAGCAGTGAATATTAGTAAGCTCTGTCTGTGACAAAACTTATGCACCTCACAAGTAAAAAGCAAATCTTCCTGAGTAGTGAAATCTTCATACTAAAAAGTTGTAACTACAAAGAAAATGTTTTCTATGCTCATACGGCAACTTGCTCAAACTGTAAAAGTGAGTCTTCATGGTATCTAAAATATAGCATGGAAAATAAGGCTCTTTATTGGTGTTATGCAAAAGACTTGTAAGATGTAACAGATATATGTGGCACAATTATTTTGTCAAAACTCTGGTGGCATTTTAAGTGCTGCATCTAAGAAGGGAAGCCGTCTGCAATTGTGAGGAGTTGATTGCTGTGTAATTCAGGAAAGAAAACTGTGTGCAGACCTGGTGAAATGCATTGTGAATTTCCTATATTGATTAATGACAAGTGAAAGGAGTAATAATTAAAATAATACCTGTGCTGTTGTGGAAGTTGAACAATTATTTATTTATTTTTATTTTACATTTGTTTACTGGGGTTATCCATTGGGCTGAGAATAATTACCCCCTTTTCAGTGGAGGCCCAGGGAGAAAAGCTGCGCAATTAACATGACAACTACAAATGTCAAAAATAAAACCGTTATTAATCTCTGCTGAGATACAGCTGTAGGGTTTTACAAAAGAAACTGGTTGTTTGTCTTTCGGCTTTTCCCGGTAAGGGGTCGCCACAGCGGAACTCCGGTCCGCTAATGATTGGCAGTAGATTTTTACGAAACGCCGAGGTGCCAGCTCGACGCCCAACCTTCAGCGAAGGCATGCCCATTTATGCACGCATGTCTTTCGAACGCTACCCAACTGCGGGGAGGACATTCAGACTCCACACAGAAGGCACTCCCAGGCCAAGCCGAGAATCGAAAGGGAGAACCTCTTGCTGTGAGGTAACAATGCTACCGCCGTACCACCGCGGTATTGGACAAATAAGACTGGTCACAAGCAGAGCTATTGTGCAGAAGAATAAGACTGCCTTGCTTAAAAATATTTAAGACCGCCAGGAGCAAGTGGATACTTTGCAGTCCAGTGCTGCAACAATACAGAATGAAACCTTAGAGAGTGATTATTCCGTCTGCAAAGGTTTTAAGAGAGATGGAATAGATAATGCTGAGTTTTGTTAAAGGTCCTAGAAACAATTAAGACAACTGCAGGAAATGCACTTTCACAACAAGGGGCTATAAAAGAACAATAAAATAAGCGAGACACTTTTTCAATGCTCTGTAGTTCAAGATGACATTAGAACATTAACTGAGAGTAGCAAGATGCAGAGGTAGCTAAGAAGGTCTAGAAGTAATAACAGTGTTTGAACAGATGGCTTCTGAAACTGAAAATAAAATGAGACTTCTGAAAGACTTTTGGCTGACCTTGACCAGCAAAGAAAATGTGGAGATAAAACCGGCACATTGCTGATTTGTCCAACAGACTTGCTAAACTGCCTGTGCAAGTGGGAATAGTGTAACACAAAAGTAAACTGGAAAGTCCTAACTCAAGTAATGTCACAAGCCAAAAGACAAAAAAGCAAACTGACCTGATGTTGCACTTTGCAAGACAAAAGAGAAGTTATAGACCCAATCTCACACTGTGTGAAAAGAAAAAAAATGTTGCATGGGAGCAAAAAGCTTAACGATGCCCTGATTGGTCTAAATATAAACTCTTAGCATGCACAATTTGGGAATAAGTTACTAAATGCATGACTATAGGAGACTGAGAAGAAAGTCAAAAACTGTACATAAACTTATGCTCAGAACACTGAAGTAACCTGGAAGTATAAATGAAGATAAGCAGTTAATATTAATCAGTGAGGAATGCAAAAAAAGGCTATATTTAAATAGATCAACATATGTAATAATTATTCAGTGTACGTTATCAGCACAGCCAGGAGATGGAACATAATAGCAAAGGAAGGAACTCGTTATTAATATGTTGCAAGAAGAGAAGAGAAAGTTACATGGCAAAATGTGTGAGCAGTTTGAACTTATTCTCAGGCTAACCACTATGTGTAAAAATGTGAATGTCTAAAATAAAGTCCATAGCAAATCTTTTGAGGAAGCAAACAGTAAATTAAAACAATGTCTGTCAACACTTGCTTCTCATGCTAAACTCATACAAGAAAGACAGTCTGCTATAATAAACCTGTGAAATAAAAATAATTAAAACAGAAGGAAAACCCTCACACTAAGTGTTTGAAGCTAAGAGAGGTGACTAATGTAAAGAGCAGCAGAGTCTGAAATCCATATTAACAACTGAACAGAATTATACTGAAGGCCAGACTACCATGTCTGGTGAGACAGACCACAGACCAATGATTGCAGAACCTAAAACTGCAGAAATAAACTGAGAGTGTATTGACTGTTAAATACAGTCCAGTCATGTCCAGTCATGGATTCTTAACCAACAGAGTCATCAATTGCAACTGATGTAAAAGAAAGTTCAGTAAAGGAGTCAGAATTAGTACCAGCACAAACTAAAGAGATGTTCCATACTAAAAATAGCCATGGTCTTCACTTGATTCGTACCATCTTATGGAAGAGTATTAATAACTGGAAACTTTGCTAGGAACCTAATGATCCTTTCTTTAAACTTACAGATAAGGTTTGTTAGGCTTATGGGTCTATAATTACCTCAGTCAGTTGGCACCCCACCTTTTGTGCAAAGAGATGACTGTTGCTGTTCAACATTCATGTAGCTCATAGCCTGTTTGGATAACCACAAAACCTTCTTTAACTTTGTTAGAAATCTCAGAAAATCTTGCACAGCACTGCACAGAGCTAATGGTAATTGTATCACATGCTCAGATCCATAGGATATAGTCAGTCAACTTCCCACAAATTTAACTCAAACTTCACAACCCCCATATTCCCAGATCACATACCTGCATCTGCACCTTCCTTCCAAATCTTCTAAGAGCAAGCCCTCAAGGCACTATCCAAGGCCAGAAATACTACTTCCACGGCACCAATTTACATACTAGGCTACCTACTGCTCAGCCTGATGTAGGGCTTATCAGACCCCCTGCAGAGGCTGTTCAGTATCAGTCTCCAAACAGGCTTTGTGCAGGATGACCAGAATACAGCAGCAGCCATCCCTTTGCACAAAGGTGGGCATTGTATTCAATGATAGGTCTGATAAGGGAAGAGTACAGTGGTAAGATGACTTCTTTCAAGGGGTTCCTATCAGCATTTTGAATGTTGCAAATGCCGAATTTAATTTCATCAAACTGGAATGTTCGAAATCTCAGAAGAGCGAACTGACGGAACATTGATTTCTTTCCCAGGGAAAGAAATCAGTGGGTCGTCATCAGAGTTTGCTATTTCCTCCACTCTGGTGTGGTCTTGGAGTTGGTATATTTAAGTAGGGGGGGTGTGGGGGGTACAGCCCCCCACGTTGGGGGATGTGGAGGGGTGAAGCCCCCCACTTCTGGCAATGTTTAAAGTATTACATTTTTTTTTGCACGGAACACCGATTTCTTTCTCTGGGAAAGAAATCGATGTTCCATCAGTTCTATGAAAATGCATTCGGCGTTTTCAGCATTTGATATGCTGATATAGACCCCTTTCAAGCTTGATGATATTCCCTTCAAAATTAACTGAGGCGGAAGGAAGGATTTCCTCACTAAGGTGAAAGCATAACGATTGAATTATGATTGAATGGGAGAGAACGAGTTGTTCACACAAGTACTTAGGTCTCTTATGACTGTGTCTGTTTGAAGATGGGTACCATTTATAATGTATGAGGTGAGAGCAGCTTTTTTGCTGAATACTAGCACTCTGTACTTGTTTTGCATTTAGCTTGAGAACATTTTCAATATACCATATATGTAAATATTCCAGCCCTTGCTAAAGCTATTTAGCAGCAGTCAGTGAGCCAGTAATGGTGCCCAACATGCCGTCATGATCAACTACACTTCTAGGATATTGGTTTAGATGTTTACAAAATAAACATCAAACAGGAGAGGATCCAGCACTGATCATTGTGATAACCCATTAGCTACACATATATTCAGAGAAAGTACCACCAACTTTCAAAACTTATTATTTGCTAGAAAACCAGTTTACAATTCAGTTGATATTTTCCTTCATGTTTACTGCTTTGGTGGAGTCCATATAGTTGCATTGGGAGCTACAGGCATTATTAATTACCACTCTTTGCCTGTCTTTACAAAGGAAAGGTTTCACTGCTTACCAGCCCTTCTTTCATGCCTGAGATACCTACAAAAAATAATTCAGACTAGGCCATTCACCTGGTAGTTTTCATCTCATAGTATTGTAATTAAGGAGAATATATTCTTTCTTGTGTGGATGTTCACATGTAGCTCAGGTAATGAATAGAAATGACTAGATGATCAACTGTTTGTCTTCTGCAAAAAGATGCAATTGCTAAACAAAATGGTTACTAAACACTTTCTGTTCAAATGACTTTCTAATTTTATTGTATCCTGTTATAATGAATATGGAAAACAATCTCCAAATATGTCCTAAAGGGCATTCCATCTGAACTGTCTGCATTCAGTGCTTTCTTCTGCAGTCCATTCTTGGATGACAGTTGCACCATCAGTGCATTGTTGCCCTTGAATGCCTTTGCCTAAAATTACATGTTGGATGTGGCCTAGGTCTTCCTTTGGTGCCAAAGGTGTCAATAGTGCTCAGGAGGAAAAAGCAGAAGACTGTGTCCTCATTGTTCCTTTACTTGAAGCTCTTTGATAACGATAAAAAAGGCAGGGGTATTTACCATAATGCTAGCTCTGTGAGATTAGCCATGGCTGCAGGAAGTATTCTTCCTTCCATCCTTTATTTTTCTTTCTCCTAATATGTTTTTTGCACTGAAGACAACCAAATTCTGGCAGTGCTTTGTGGGAGTTGCAGGCTGGATATGGCAGCTTGAGAAAGTTTTGTGTGCCAAGTGATCGTTGTACCTGCAGCATCAATCCTAATTGTTCCTGTACACAGACCTGGAATTATGACACATTCTCCTAAACATTTGCATTTTCTTTAATCTGTGTCTTTGTTATACAATATCTTAGTTCATGTTTCATGTGTACTTGCTGTTATGGGTCATGTGTTCTACAGATCTAGTGGCATTCCTTAAAACTCTGAAGTATTTCTTTTCCTAAGCTTGCTCCATTCACATTCAGACTCAGTCACCCCTGTGTGAAATGTCACAGTGACATGCCGAGTTGGTCCCCTAATGTCATCTGTTCCAGTGATGACAGATAAGTAACCAAAAGAAGTTTTGTCCAAACTTTCAGTACCAGCCCTTAAAATTAAAAAAATAAAAGTCCTCAATATTTTTAATATATTTTTATGAGGCAGTGAAAATTGTTATTATTGCCTGCAATTATTCTAGACCCCCAAACATTTACCCTCCACAACTTTTTCATTGAGCTGGATATAGGCCTTCTGACTCTCAAATGAGGTGACTGTTTACTTATTTACTTACATGTCTTTAGGATGTGCTAGCTTACTGCTTTGCTGATTTTGTCCCATTAGTTGTCATTGCCTAAATTTTCAACATCGAACCCTTCCATGTCCTTCCATTTCACTGTTGCAGTATTCATAACAGTAGAGATCCCTTGCGTAGGGCAGCCCGATGTCCAGCCAGTATACCAAAGCTATAGGTTGCTTTAAGGTACGACATACATCACACGTATGTTCCTCTCATAGCAAAGGGCATAAAGGTGACACCCGGACATACCATCCCCAGAACGTCTTTGCCGCCAGTCCGAGCAACATCTCTTGATCATCAATCTAAATGACTGCATTCCATTGCTGATTTCACTGAGCTGTTGCAGATAAGTGCACCGTAGAGGTTCCTTTTTTACTTGTCTTTGTGTTGCTTGTGGGGTTTCATGTCATCCCTGAAGGGTAAATAACAGTGTATGAGACAGGTTCCCCATAAAGACTGCCACGAACAGTGTTTGTTTTGTCTTGGAGCCTGCACGACCATACGTCCTGTTCTATCTGTTAGGCTTTTGTCCTAAAAACTTTGCATAGTAGACTTTCTTCTTTGGCATTGTATCTTGAAAAACTTTGCATAGTAGACTTTCTTCTTTGGCATTGTATCTTGAGAATCAGTGACTTAAACTTCTTGTGAAAGATACAGTGTAGGGAACTTCCCACCCAGAAAGACAGCCATCAGGGAAGAAGAAGCCGAAGAAACCTAGGCCAGAATCTTCCACTTTTTAGCCTTTGCTGGACATTTCTCCCAAGGTGAGTGAATGCCTGGAAGTTCACCCAGCTTTGTTGTTGGATTCATCTGCCACGACCAGGTTGGAGGCTGGTGGGTATCCGGCTTTAAGCACACCCGAGGAGGCTTTGCAGACATCTGTTTCAGATGTTCGGGGGAACCATGGTTTATCATTTCTGAGAGGCCTAGGGTGTTCCTCAGATTTTAGTCAGAGAAGTAGTCCCTACTACTATTATTGAATGCTATGCTGGGTCACAGCCTTCCAAGTTTTATGAGGCAGATGTCCTATTAAAGAAAAAACAGAAAACTAAACACGTTTCTCTGGCCACTAAGGATCCACAGAGTGAGTGGCAGGCCTTCACTCGTGTTTGTTTAGTGCTTTAATGACATTGAAACCTCCTCAATGTGTTTCTGTTCCAGCTCCTCCTTGGTCTTCTACTCCCTTTAAAAGATCCAGGGAACAGGATTCTTCTGAGGAGGAGCTGGATTCTGATGAGGAATCCCTTGCTTACTCTTCTCAAATTCCTTCTGCTTTGGACTATAGGTCAGAGGAAGAGGAATCTGTCAGTACTGATATTCTATTTGAAGAGATTTCTTTTGGGGACACAATCTCCAGGATGATGTGAGTTTTTTAAATGGGATTGTGCTCAGGTCTGTGTGATTCATAAGAGATACTATGAGTTGCTGCAAATGGAATCTCCTAAACCTTCTGCTGTTCCTCCTGTTTTGGCTACTTTGTTGGATGCATTTTCCAGTATCTGTAAAGCTTCAGACTCTCAGTCCCCTTCTCCCAAGAAACCTGATAGGTTTTATGGGGTACCTGAGGACTGTAAATTTTTGTACAAGTTTCCTGCTGCTAACCCGTCAGTGGTGTCTGTAGGCTCTGACGAGCCCTTTCAATTGCTTCCTTCGCCCAAGTTGCTGCCCTCTGATAAAGACAGCAGAGCCATTGAAAGGCTAGTTAAGAAGGTTTACACCTTGGCTTTTAGGGTTGTTAATTATCAGACCCATGTGTCCATGTATGTGTTGGCTCTCCTTTCCCAAGCTTGTCAGGTTATATCTGCTGTTCCAGACTCTGAGGGTAAAACTTCTGCTCTTTTCCTGTTAGGGACTTCATCCCAGGCGGCTTGTCAGTTCATCAAATGTAGTTATGATGTAGCAGATGCTTCTTCTAGGGATGCTGTTTTTGGGTCAGTGATGAGGAGGTATTCTTGGCTTCAGCTTTAACCTTTGCGTGATGATATCAAGGCTAAGTTAATGGATGCCCTTCTTGATAATAAACATTTGTTTGGTGAAGCTGTTGCTGTTTTTTTAAGTCCCTTCGGGATAAGGGTAAGGCTTTACAGGAGCTCAAATGTGTGTTTGTTTTTCTTGGTCCTAAATTTCAGAGAAACTACTCCAATAACCCAGCCTTTGTTCACAGGCGATCTTGCCCTCCTCCTAAGGGCAAAAAGGTTGGCAAATGGGCTCCTTCTGCTAAGGCTACTCAGACTTCAGGGCCTCAGAAATCTTTCTTTCCAGATAAACCAAGTGCTGCCTGACTATCCTATTCTTCCCAGCCACTTTCCTCTTTCACTTCATCTGTCTGTCTCTCTCTTCCTATTTGGCTACAGATTACTCAGGATTCCTGGGTTCTGCCCTTTATTCACCAGGGGTATTTCATGGTACAGAACTCCCTTTCCCCCTTTATGGGTATTTCTCAGCTCCCTTGGGAATAACTGTCCTTTTTCCCCAGAGGTGCTTCAGGACCTATTGACTCGGGGTACTATTCAGGAGGTGCCTGTGTCTGAAAGGGGGAGGGGGGTTTATTCCAGGATGTTTGTAGTACCCAGAAAGGAGGGTACTTGGAGACCAATTCTAGACCTATCTCATCTAAATACTTTTCTGAATGTTCCCACTTTTCAAATGTTGTCCCTTCAGACTTTGTTCCTCTTTTGCTTCCTCCGGCTTACATGGTGTCTCTGGATCTCAAGGATGCTTATCTCCATATTCCGATCCATCCCCTGTTCAGAAAGTTTTTGCATTCCTCTGTTGCTTCCTGGCATTTTCAGTTCTCTGCTTTGCTCTTTGGCCTTACTACTACCTCAAAGGTATTCACCAAATGCCTTGCTCCTGTAATTGCTTTTTGCAGGCTTCAGGGGATCCAAGTATTTCCCTACATGGACAACCTGCTGTTTCAGGCATCCTCTCCAGAGATTTTGTTGCAAAATCTCCATGTTGTCATCTCTCTTCTTCAGAGCCTGGGGTTTACAATATACTTCTAAAAGTCTTCTCTGACTCTTTCTCAGGGCCATGTTTTCCAGCGTTGCAGGATTCAGACGTTGCCCTTGCTGGCGTTCCTGCCTCCTCCCAAGGCCTTGACCCTCATCTCCTTTTTTCAAACTCTTCTTCCTTTGGCTTCCATTACATCCAGGGAGTTTCTGAGAGCTGTGGGTTTTATGGCATCCACCATCCCTGTGGTCCTCTGGCCAAACTTCCCATGAGGAAGTTTCAGTAGTTCCTGAAGTCAGTTTGGCTTCAGCATGCTCATCCCCTAGAAGTTGTAGTTCTTTTTCTACCTTGTCTCAAGAGAGAGCTCCACTGGTGGATCCAGCAGTTGTCTCTAAATCCAGGACATCCCTTTCATTCCCATCTTCCCCTCTCAGGAGTTGTTCACAAATGCTTCAGACGTGAGATAGGAGCAGCTTTTGGCTCCCTAAATGTGCACAGTGTGTGGTCTTCTCTTCAACAGAAGGAGCACATCAATGTCGGAGACTGCTGGCTCTTTAGGCTTTTCATCCTCTTTTCTCCCAGGGTCTTCAAGGTCACTGGCACTCCTGGTATGGAATTTTGCTGTCCAGTATCAAGCAACTCTTCAGGCAGTTTACATTCCCTCAGGTCAAAGCATTGTGACAGACACTCGAGCAGGCCCTTAACTCAATCCAATGGTTGGATGCTTCACAGGGATGTGTTTCTGGACATTGTCCCCCAGTGAGGTACTCCTCAAGTAGATCTATTTGCCTCTCCTCTGAACAGACAGCTTCCTCTATTTTGTACCACAGTCCCAGGTTGTCTGGCATGGAAGGTGGATGCCTTTCTTGGAAGATGATGTTTCTTTATGCTTTCCCTCCCCTTCCACTGGATTCCCTCAAAATCTTGTTGGTGACTCCCTTTTGGCCAAGACAGCACTGGTTCCCTCTTCTTCTTCTGCATTACCCAAGGGCAAGCATCACAAGTTACCTCACAGTGTGGACTTTCTCATACAAGACAAGGGATCTCTCATCCATCCCTACTTGTCCACTCTTCAGCTGATTCTGTAGGTGACAGGATTATGATTCCACATTGACACCTTTTTTTCCTGAAGACATGTTTAGGGTCCTGCAGGATTCAGACGGTGCCCTTGCTGGCATCCCTGCCTCCTCCCAAGGTCTTGACCCTCATCTCCTTTTTTCAAACCCAATACTAGGAAATCCTACTTATCCAAATGGAAAAGGTTTTCTGTTTGGTGTCTTTCTCATAACCTGGATCCATTTTATGTGCATGTTCCTTTGGTTCTCTCATTTGTGTGACTTGCTCAATGAAGAAAAGGAGCCACTTTTGTGATTTTAAGTATTTTCTTCTGATTTTTTGTTAAGTTTTACTGCTTTGCCGCCTACTTTTTGGCATTTTCCGGCTTGCTAAAGTTTGTCTGTAGTACTTGGAACACATCTAGAGCCTGTTTACTGCATTTCCTGTGTTGCACTTAATTTAAAATTGTTTTTTTCTCTTAAAACTGCATTTTACCTGATTTTGGCCTAGCACTCAAGTGTGGGGTCATTTATTGCACTGTTGTGATTATTTTGCTGCTTGTGTATCTCTGCTACCTTTAACTACAACAAAAAGAAAAAAAAAATCTTGCTTTTTTCCCACTTTCTGAAATTTAAGAAACTTCAGTTACAGATTTGCTGTTCTGAACTGTTTGGAAGTTTCTAGAAGGCCAGTGCTTGCTTGGGCTAAAGGGAAGTCTCTGTGTTCACCAGTGGGAGTGGTGAACACTGAACAGCCTGCCTGTCACTGGAGGAGTGGTTACTACCTAGAAGCTGTAGTTTTATTGGCCATTTTGAGTCCATTCTAAACTCCTTGATCTCTCTCTCTTAAAACTCTACAACTCTCTTTTTGCGCGGTTTTGCGCACTGAGCAGCGTCGGGCAGCGCCACCGAAACAGGTTTAAACTATTCCAGGCTCCACAAAGTCTGCTCTTCACTTTTTCCCTTAGAACTGTTCAAACTCTCAAAGTAATCACTCTATTCTCTTTCTAAAGCCCTGCAGTTGCTCAGTTCTTATAAGGAAACACTAACTAACTAAAGCACTACACCCTCCTTGACTTCTCATAAGTATTAGACTCCCGATTGGTCCTTCCTGATCAAGTGAAAAATCAGTTCCCTTCCCTAATCTGATCAGTAAAAAAAAAAAACAGTTCCCTATACTAATCTGGTATGTCCAAGGGTCAGTTTCAAGGTTACTCTCCAGTCCAGCTGGTGAATCTGGGAATTTTGAGGCAATGTTACAATTGCCTTATGTACACAGACAACCCTCTCCTCCTTCCAACAAACTCTAATACATGTGAGAGATGCAGTTACACAGCCAAACTGGAGGCAGAGCTCTCTCAACCAAGACTGGCACAGTCAGTCAGGAGGAAAAGGTAACCACCCACACCACAAATCCAGTCTCACACAGACCTATTGCATCTGCATACCCAACACATAAACACACAAAAACATACTCGGAGGCTCTAAATAAAAATCTGCCTAAACAGCAAAGACCTCCTAAGCAGATATCCAAGCAACAGCCACCCCTCAACAATACCCACAAATCACATATCTCACAAAATCAGTGTGCCTCACAGTCACAGCCCATAAGGCCAAACAACACACCAAATACACTTGTTATAGGGGACTCTGTCCGGCACACTGGCGTCCCACTCACCAGACTGAACAAGGAGAAGGTCACTGTAAGCTGCCTGTCGGGTGCCAGGATCCACCACATAATGCAAGCACTCAGGTCACTCCAAAGCAAGTACAAGTATGACTCCGTCATTGTCCATGCTGGTGTGAATGACCTGAGACGTACCTCCCTGGACTACATGAAAAGAGACATAGAGGAGATCTCTGACCATGTAGCCCAGGCTGGTATGTCCCTGACCTTGAGTAGCATCTTGCCCTCACCAAGAATGATGCCACAGTATAAAGACAAAATGATCAGTTTCAACAATTGGCTAAAGTATTGGTGTCATTCAAACGGGATCCAGTGTCTGTCAGCCTGGGATGACATGCTCGACAAACCATGTTGCTTCGCTAGGGACGGCTTGCACCTGTCACCCTTAGGCTTTCGTATACTGGCCAAGGCTCTTGCCACCCCCATAGTGCCTTTTTAGGCAAGGCTCAAAGGACAAACCCACCTCCATAGACAACCCAAAGATAAAAAAAACTAAAGGTAATGCTACTCAATGCCAGAAGTCTAAACCTCAAGATGCATGCACTCGAGACTCTCCTCAGTATGGAGAAAATCGATGTCTGTGCAGTAACAGAAACCTGGTTCAAGGCTCCTGAGAGCACCCCAGCACTACCAGGTTATAACTCATACCATGCGTTTCGCCCCAAAACTCGGACGAAGCACAAAAGGAGGGAGTATCTATATTCATCAAAGATACCTACACCTCCAGGTTAGTGGCACTGCACAAAGCATCGGAAACCATCCATGTGCAACTAACAGCGGGCAAAACTGCCTTTCAGTTTGTAGCCTGCTACAGAACACCCTCCCTATTACAGGAACCCCACTTGGCATTCCTGAGAACACTGGAGAATATGAACGTCTCTCCAAACACTATGTTATTGGGTGACTTCAACTACCCAAACATTGACTGGGAAAACTACTCAAGCCCAAACACCCTCGCCCAATGGTTCCTTGAATTTATAAACTCTTAACGCAATGGAACAACTGGTCACCACTCCCACAAGAGGGAATAACATATTGGACCTGGTCATCACCAACATGGGGACTCAATGTTCCACACCAGAGGTAAACCCCTCATTGGTAAGATCAGACCATAAACAAATTTCCCTAGACATCCATATCCTGTCCCCACCCCCAGCCAAGGAAATCACTGTAAAGAATTTCTCCAAAGCCAACTTTGCACTTCTCAAGACTGAGGTGGAATCCTTCAAAGCCCCTGGGCCAGAGGATAATACAGCCCAATCCGCAGAATCCTTTACAAATGCATTCTATGAGCACCTGCAGGAATGCATGGATCGTGCTATCCCAAATAAAACCAAGACTCACTCCTCCAAAAACAGAAGACCGGTCTGGTGGACCCCGGCCATAAATAAGCTATACAACAGAAGGAGGAAGCTACTACATGACAGAGCAAAATCCCAAAAAGGGAAGGCATCTCTGATCAGTATTAGCAAGAAACTTCGATCCCTCATAAAATCATCAAAGGCCAGTTTCGAAAGAAAAATTGCCCTAGACACTAAAGATAATCACAAGGCCTTCTTTAGTTATGTCAGAAACTTGGGCGGAAACTCCCAGATATGCTCTGAATTGTTGCATAACGGTACAAAATATACTGAACCTACAGACATAGTCAACATCTTGGCAGACAGATTCAGCGCAAACTTCTCCCCCAAAGGAGCAAACGCCTATCCCAACTGAATGTAACCTCCCTGACATCACAGATGCACAGGTGAAAGCTGCCCTCTCCAAAGCAAAAAAACACAACATCTATGGGACAGGACGGTGTCCCAGGCTGTGTCTTACATGAGCTCCAAGAAGAACTGAACCCTCACATTAAGTCACTGTTCAAACTTAGCCTTACTACAGGATATGTACCCAAAGAATGGCGTACAGCTACAGTGGTACCACTCCACAAAGGTGGTGCCACAACAGACCCCGGAAACTATCGCCCCATAAGCCTGACCAGTCTGGTCTGTAAAGCTATGGAGCGTATTATCATGGAACTCATAAACAAAGACATTGGGAGCCTTCAGACACTGGACCCTACCCAATTTGGCTTTGTGAAGGGCAGATCTTGCCTCTTAAACCTAGTTGATTTCTTTGAAACAGTTACTAAAGCCATAGATTGAGGGCAAGGTAGTCCACACAGCCTACCTGGACCTCGCAAAAGCCTTCGACACAATACCCCACTCGGGCATCATAAATAAGCTTACCAGCTTAAATATCAACCCCTAATCACAAGATGGGTTGCAAACTGGCTCAGAGATAGAACCCACATGGTCAGAATCACAGGTGCCATGTCCGAATCCAAACCAGTTACAAGTGGCATCCCACAGGGCTCAGTTCTGGGACCTCTCATGTTCGGTATATACTTCTATGAGGTTCAGGCTAACACGGGGGGATTATGGCTGACAAAGTTCGCAGATGACTGCAAACTGGGGACCATAATCGAATCTCCAGCTGACACAAGCATCCTCCAAATGGGTCTCACAGAGACGGATGCTTGGTGTCAGAACCACGGCCTCAAGCTAAATGCTAAAAAGTGCATAGTCATCCCCTTTTGGAAAAACAAGGTGCCCACAAATTACCACATAGGTGGTAATCCATTAAGTACGGAAGAAGTAATTGGAGATTTGGGGACCAACGTAGATAGTAATCTCTCCTTTGATAATCACGTTGCCAAAGTGGTTAGAAAGAACTTCTGTATAGCCCACCTTATCACGAAAGTGTTCGCATCTAGATCAAAAGAGGTCATTGTGCCCCTCTACTCGTCACTCATCAGGCCCATAATTGAATACAATGCCCCTTTTGGGATGTACCTTACCCAACACCTGCAGCAACTGCAGAGACCCCAAAAGTACCTCACCAAGAGGATCATGGGCTACAAACAGATGTCCTATGCAGCTCGACTAAAGAAACTCCAGCTCTACTCAGTTGCTTACTGCCTACTCAGAGGCGATTTATGCCTGACGTACAAAGCCATGTCAAACCCAGAATTAATGGACATGCTCCACCTCAAAAAATCCAAGTCCCTTAGAGCTACACGCTCCAGGGACCTAAACCTCAGCACAAAAATAAATAGGACATGCTGGAGGGACAGATTCATTTCCCAGAGGCTCCCCTCACTCTGGAATAGAATCCCAATTCATGTTAGACATAGCCCCTCGCTGACCCTCTTCAAGCGAAATTTGGACGCGTGGATGGGAAATCGCAAATTCACCCCTGGGATCTCTCCTGTGTCCCTGCTAGACGGAGGCACAGTAAACTAATCTTAAAAGGGTACCTTCTGTGACCTACTTTACAGAGGCACAGTAGGTTAATCTAATAGGGAGGCGGAAGCCAAATACACTCTGGCTAGGCTTATAAATGCCCTAGGGCAGATAGCCTAGTATATACCTATGAACCTAATGCTGGGTTGGCTTATTCATTTAATGCCCACTTATCAACTATTTCTGTTTGTTTGCCTTTATCTCCTCCTTTAGCTTCTAGATTTGAAGCTAAGCAGTTCCTTAAAGGTGGCCTTCATATTAGGCCTCCCAGGAAGCCTTTTCCTCCTCCCTGGAATCTTAATTTTGTTTTGGAGACATTGACTTTGGCTGCTTTTGAGCTGCAGCATCAGCTTCCTTGCAGCATCACTCTTGGAAGACTGTTCTTTTGTTAGCCCTTACATCTGCGAGATGGGTGTCTGAGCTTCAAGCCCTTATGGCTTGTCATCTTTTTTTGGTGTTTCATAAGCACAGGGTGTCCTTGCTTACTAATCCTTCTTTTAGGCTCAAGGTGGTGAATGAGTTGTCCCTTTATCAGTCTCTTCATTTTCCCACTTTTTTCCCTTCTCCACAGTTTGCTAGTGAGAAGGTCCTGCACACGTTGGATGTGCATAGACAACTCAGATTTTATTTGGGTAAGACTATTAGGAAATCTGATCAGCTCTCTGTTTCCTTTCATCCCATGTCCTTGAGATTAGCAGTCTCCAAGCAGACTATTTCTTTTTGGATTTCAAAAGCGATTTCTTTTTGTTATTCTTTTCATGGTAAGAGCCTTCCTTATTATGTTAAGGCTCATTCTACTAGAGTTGTGGCTTCTTCTGGTGCTTTTTTTCAAGGGTTTGGATACTAACTATATTCTTGAGACAGCTGCCTGGACTTCTGTGTATACTTTTATCAAGCACTACAACGTGGATGGAATTTCCACAGCTAGAACTGGTTTGGGTTAGGGTCATCCTTCATGGCTTCCTAGAGAGCTCTGCTGGTCCTTCCTCCTCCTCCTTCCTGAGCTTTGGCAGTCTCCCTAATGTTATGAATACTGCAACCGTGAAATGGAAGGAAATAGTTGTGTAAAATCTTACTATAACAGTAGATGTCCTTCTTTTTGCTGTTCCAGTATCCACTCCCTCCCTCCTCACCTTGGTCCATTTCTCTTCTAGATGTAACAGTTGTCTCTTGGTTTTCCTTGGACTGGTGTTCCTACTGGGGCTTTCAGTTCTGAGGAAGGTACATCAAGATGTCATCTTTGTGCCCTATGCTACATGAGGAGCATACATGTGATGTACAGCGTACCTTAAAGCAACCTAAGGCTTTGGTATACTGGCTGGATGTTGGGCTGCCCTAGGCAGGGGATCCCTAATGTTATGAATATTGCAACAGTGAAGAGAAGGACATCAACCATGATGGTAAGATTTTACACAACTGTACTCTCATTGTTCTGTTCCATCCTAAAAGAAGATGTCTTTTACAGTGAGGTTTTGCCTCATAAACAGTGACCCTCTCATTGTTGTGTTCCATCCTGAAAGGAGATATCTTGTACTGTGGGATTCTGCTTCGTAAACAGTGACACGGTAATTGTCCTGTTCCATGCTGAAAGGAGATTCCTCTTGTTGACTCTGAAATTGCCTGTCAATAAGAGCTGCAGAATGATAATGACAGTATTTCATAAGGTATGGTTCACTAGTTTACTATTCTGAAAATCCAGCACCAAATTATTCATACATGTGTGTTATGAGCCTGCATTTAGTTTGGCAAACGCTGCTTATTAATTTGTATCTTTTCATTGTGGCAGATATGTTAGTCTCATAAATTATATGACTTTGCACATTTGTCTTAAAATTGCTCCTTGAAGTTGAATTGTGTGCAGCACTGCTATAGTTCATAATTATGTAGCCCTAACTACTGAAACTTTGTTTCTGTTAACTATATATTAGGGCAATGTGCCAGCTTAATTTAATTTTAATAAACATTGCTACATGGTTTTGGCACACTTCAATTTTCTGACCTGAAGCATGTATTTTTCATACCATTTCATGTCTGTAACAACTGCACTTCGGTAGTTACAGGACAAACATGATTTTTATGTCTCTCCGAGTATGACATTCTAATATAAATAAGATGTGACTGGTTTCTGTCAGATTATAGTGGTGGATTGTAACAAATGCTGGCACCTTGAGTTTTATGCTTTGCTTTGAAATAATCTAGTATATGTTAATATCTGTGCTTCATACAGTTGGCTTATGTTGCCCTTTCTTTAACCATTTATTTATTGATTGTAGTTTCTGGGCTCTATCAGCAAGCATTCAGCTCTTCCCTAATATGATTATTAGATTAGCTAATGTTGTTGTTGTTCTTCTTCTTCTTTCGGCTTTTCTCGGTTAGGGGTCGCCACAGCGGAACTCCGGTCCGCTAATGATTGACAGTAGATTTTTACGGTGCCAGGGTACCAGCCCGACGCCCAACCTTCAACGAATGCATGCCCATTCACACATATCTTTCGAACGCCACTCGACCGCGGGGAGGACATGCAGACTCCACAGAGAAGGCGCTCCAGCCGAGAATCGAACGGGAGAACCTCTTGCTGTGAGGTGACAATGCTACCACTGCACCACCATTAGATTAGCTAATACAGACTTATAAATGCTTGATTTTCAGGAGGTTTCAGAAGTGTGTATCAGAGGAAAATGCAGGTTTATGTATATAACAATGTTTGATCCTAATACTTTTAGACAGAACTGTGGTGTCAGTTTTGCGGCACACAATGACAGGCTGACATGAGCATTTTCTGTTATAGTTCTTTTTTATTGCTTGGATTCATGATGGCCTCTGCTACATGCTCTTTGTTTTTCATCAGTCCTTTTATTGTCCTTTTGGTCTTCTGTTTTGCAGGTGTTCTTAATGTTGTCAGTGCTCCTTAAATAGCCTAAACAAATGTGTTTTTCTACTCTTGTTCCCCTTTCCTTTGCATCTCTTTTCTAATTACACATCTCAGCCATTGAAGTGAGCTCTGAAAACTGTATTATTTTATATGCTTCTGTACACATTATATACATTCTTTATGTTCATTTTTGTACCACAGGACTGATGATATGAAGTCTTGCGTATAATGTCTGCCTTTGTGTTGTCACAGATTGATGTTATTATTGTTTTTTACTCATCTGTATAACTGTGGCATTGCTGACTGTTTACTTTACTTTAGTAAACAAACATAAAATAAAATAAATATACTCTGCCACCCTTTTGTTCAGTACCTTTTTGTTTATTCATTCTGTGGAAAGGACTGGTCAGGGCCCATGGGTTCTTACTTCCTGTCATTGCCATCTATTTGAATATGCACTAGAACCAGCTGTATTGGGCTTGACTTCCATCAGGGATACCTGTTAAAAAGGTAGTTAGCCTTAAGGGTATAGGTAATAGCAAAGACCTAAAAACTCAGGTATGCTCCATACAGCCAAGTTACAGATCAGTTATAATTACTGACTGCCCACTATTTCACACACTGCAGATCAAGCCCAATGCCTTTCAGTGCAGTCTTACCAACAGTAATTAAAACTTGACTGGAATTATTTTGTGCATGTGCACACACACGTACGCATGTACACACACACACACACACACACACACACACACACACACACACACACACACACACACACTCAGTTTGCACATATTTTCATACAGAATCACACACTGACATACTTTTGCACAATATTTTTAGAATGGAGAGGTAAGTGGTGACTCTACACCACCAAATCTCTACTTCCCAAGCTTTAAGGTTTGCTGCCTCCAGTTAACCAAAGCTAATAAAACAAAACAAAAAAAAAAACTCACCATCTTTTCAAATATTAAAATGTTAGCAATAGGTTCTAAGCATTCTCCCATTCCCAGAGGACCACATAGTTTGTTATACAGGAAAATGCATAACCCTTTTGCTGATAAGTAAAACATTAACCACAAGTATTCAGAGTTAAATAATAAAACTTTTACTTGAAGTAAAGACGTTAAAGCATTTGTTTTCTAAGTAAATATGCAGATTGTACTGAAGCTTACATAAGGAATTTAAAATAAACATTCAGAAATAGAAATGATGGTCATAAAAAGACTCTCATACAATCTAAACTGGAAAATTATTTAATTTTGGCTAAAGGTGCACTATACCCTTTCTGTGTCTGTCCCTTAAAATAAAATAGATTGCTCCCTGTCTTTAGATATAGTTGTTGACCTCTGTCAGGTTCCCTTTTCACTTACAATTTGAATTTGTTACCTCTCTCAATAATTGTGATTTCCAAATCAGGAGCTCCTGTAGCTTTACTCTAAACTTAGGAGATGTCTTTCCTGTTCTCACAGTTACATATCCAAGGGGAGGAGGAAAAGATTCGGCAAGCCATTGTCCAAATAAGGAAATCCTTGTGGGACATAAAGAAACATTTTTTCCAGTAGACTCAAACATTTGCAAAGTACACTTTTTCAGTAGTAAATGTGATGCCCCTGCACTGGTCTATTAATCAAGGAGCCTCAATCCTCACCACTAACACTAGTGAGGAATGTACACATTGGGAGATGACAAGTACACACACAATAAAATCAGTTTCCCTTAAGAGCACACAGAGATCACAGTCAGTCTGGAGCTGGTTTCTCCCTCTTTCTCCAGATCCTCCCCACTGGCACAGCTATAGGATTAAGATCTCAGCCGAGTGGTCAAGCCAGAATCTCCAGTACTCTGTGTCCAACCAGTGCTTCATGTCTCTGCCCAAGTAGCAGACACACACACACACACACACTGAGATTTGATTTATATACAAACACACAGACACTCCTGGGGAAGGCTGGCACAGGTTTACTAGCTATGCCCCCTTCTGTCCAGATTATAAGGTAGTTATCACTGCCACCAACCACCCTTACTTATCAGCTACTATAAGGCCCTTACCAAAGGGTGATCAATCCTACTGTGTGATGTTACTGTTATCCAAATGGTAAGTATAACCAAGGCTAAGGCCATTTAGGAGTGGCCTCAAATACATATGCAAGTACTCTGAGAGCTTAGATATCTCTAAACAAACCAGCCACAATTAAAAGGTTTAAATATATTTAATAATAAATAATAAAAGAACAAGACAATACTCAGTAACTCAACACAGTGACTGCAGAGTTCAGAATAGTCCAAAAAGTTCAAGATGTGCAGGCTGGTGAACTGAAGTGTAGCAAGAGCAAAAAAGTATAAAATAACAAAGCACTCTTCACAACGTGAACTGTTTATTCTAAGTAATTATTTGGAATAAGCGGTTCACGTTATGAAGAGTGCTTTGTTATTTTAAGCAGAGATCAGAATCACAGGAAATATTTTAAAACAACATTGCAGGACAGTCTGAAATAAATACAGAAAACATCTAAACTAATCTTTACTATATTCTTAACTATCTCTAAAAGAAATACTATACCTAAATCTTACTTTACAGAGCAAGGCAAATACAGATAAGAAGTGCTGAATGTATGTTTTCAGATCCAAGACAATGTACGAAATGCCCAGACTCACTCTCAGAGATAGTTCTTAAATTAATAATACACATTACTGCTGGGTTAGCCAGGATGACATCACTCTCTATCACCTGCCTTCAGTTCCCAGGCTAACAGAAACTTAGAATTTAGCACCTCTGTGTCAGAGGTACATATCTCTCACACGTTTGCTAGAACTGGAAGTCGTAAAACAGTTGAACACTTTCACATTTGAAACCTAGTAATTATTTCTGTGTCAAGACAATAGAAAGAAACCTCTAGCTGTAGACATCCTTTCTCCTTCAGTAAAAGTAACATTTATAGCACATCGTAAACAATTTCAACTTATTTTCTTGAAGTTTTGCAAGTTAACTCTGTATGCTCCGACTTCTACCATTAAAACACACATATCTCCATAGGTATATAGTTTATACACATTTCTGCTTTTTTCCAGCAGGGTACACTGCGGTTACATTCATGAGGCCCAGTACAGAACATGCAGTTCAACACACTTCTGCACTAGTAGTTAATATCCACATAACATATAGTTCTCTTACATTTGTAAGACAAGCATATAAATCATATTAATATTCACAAATGACATATGATTATTTGCAAAATTCCAGATAGCTGGGCTGGCAGCCTCACAATTGCCCCCCCCCCCCCCGAAAACACAGGCTAGTTTTTCAATTGACCCTTGAGAAACGTTGCTTGAAAGGGTTGAGCCAGTCTGGGAATACCTTACCCCATTCCCTGTCTTGAGAGCCCATCTGTGGTGGCATTGCTTAACACCACTACAGTGCACTGTCATATATGCTTGCAACTCTAGGCTCCACCTTAGTAACTTGGCATTTTGCTGGCTGGCTCAATGTAGCCATGTTAAGGGGTTGTGGTCTGTAACTACAGTGAATTTCCTTCCATACAGATAAGGCTGACATTTCTGCAGTGCCCACACTATGGCTAAGCATTCCTTTTCTACAGCTGCGTAGCATTCTTCCCTGGATTGGAGCCTACTACTGAGATGAACCTCTGGGTGCTCTTCTCCCTCTGAGGAAACCTAGCTAAGTACAGCCTCCATCCCATTATTTGAAGCATCCTCCTGCACAACAAATTCATTGCTGTAATCTGGACTGGCTAACGCAGGGGGTCCTCCCAAAGCTCCTTTAAGCTTTTGAAATGCCTGCTTACATGCTGGGGTCCACACTACCTTATCTGGCCTGTTTTCCTTGTCAGGTCTGTGAGGGGAGCAGCTATGGTACTATAATTGGCACAAACTTTCTGTAGTACCCTGCTGCCCCTAAGAATGCCTTCACCTGCTTTTTGGTAACAGGGCAGGCCATGCCTGAATGGCTTTCACTTTAGCAGGTTCTGGCCTGACCTTACCACTCCCCACTCTATGTCCCAGGTAGGAGACCTCTGCCATACCCACCTGACATATGCTGGGCTTAATGGTCAACCCTGCCCTCTGTAGTCTGCCTAGCACCTCCCTGATGTGCTCTTGCCAGGAATGGCTGTAGATGGCGATATCATCTAAGTAATCAAGGGCAAAATCTCCTGCTTCTGCTAGGATATGATCTACCAGCCTCTGGAAAGTTGCTGGGGCATTTTTCATCTCAAATGGCATCTTTGTGAACTCATACAAGCCAAAAGGAGTCACAGAGGCTGACCTCTCTCTAGCACTGGGAGTCAAGGGCACCTACTAGTTACTCTTGGTAAGATCAATGGTGGTAAGATACTTAGCCCCACCCAGCTGATCTAGCACTTCATCTGTCCTAGGCATAGGGTAAGCATCTGACTCTGTGTGACTGTTTAATTTCCTGTAGTCCACACAGAACCTGGTGCTGCCATCCTTCTTTGGTACCAGCACCACTGGGGAGGCCCAGGGACTGCGGGACCCCTGAATTACCCCTAGTTCCAACATTTCCTGTATCTCCTCCCTCATAGTCTGTTTGACTCTCTCAAGCACCCTGTAAGGGGCCTGCCTAATAGGCCTTTGTGGTCCTGTATCCTCATGGTGCTGCACCAGGTGGGTGGATCCTGGTTTCCCTGTGAATATGTCCCCAAACTCCTGTAACACTGCTCGGATTTCTTGAACCTGGGTAGGGGATAGCTGTTGGAACATTGCTACCCCATCCACTGAGGTGTCATTCCGAGCCTAACTGAGGAGATCAGTCACCGGATCCCCCTCAGACTCCTCCTGCAACCCACTGCAAATACTCAGCACAAGGGCCTCCTAATCATGGTAAGGTTTTGTCATGTTAACATGGTACAATCTGTGCCCCTGCCTCCTGCCTAGCAGTTTTATCATGTAGTTTACATCACTGACCTTCCTTATCTCCTTGTAGGGTCCCTCCCAAGCTGCCTGCAGCTTGTTGTGTCTGACAGGAATGAGACCTATTACCTGGTTCCCTACAGCATACTCTCTAGCTCGAGCATTCCTGTCATACCAGACCTTTTTTTGCTGTTGGGCTTCTGCCAGGTTCTCTTGGGCCAAGCCCATAGGTTCCCAGAGCCCCGTCCTGGGGTTTAGGATGTATGCCACAACAGACTCTTTGTGGGATTCACACTCACCCTCCCACTCATCTCAAATTAAATCTAGAGGTCCCCTCAATCTATGCCCATACAACAACTCAAAGGGTGAAAAACCTATGGATTCCTGGGGCATCTCTCTGTAAGCAAACAGATGGGGCAAATATTTGTCCCAGTCCCTCTTAAACTGGTCTGCAAATGGTCGTAGCATGGACTTGAGTGTAGAGTTTAACCTCTCAACAAGGCCATTAGTCTGGGGATGGTATGGGGTGGTCTTTAGGTGCTTCATCCCACAGTACTTCCACAGACAAGCCAGCAGGTCTGACATGAAATTGGCACCTTTGTCAGTCAGTATTTCTTTTAGGAAACCTACCCTACTGAAAATCTCTAACAATGCATTTGTCAACTTTTCTGCCTCAATGGAGGACAGAGCCACAGCCTCAGGGTATCTTGTAGAATAATCTACTACCACTAGGAAATATCTTTTCCCTGTGGAACATGGGGTACTCAGAGGCCCCACAATATCCATAGCTACCCTCTGAAATGGCTCCTCAATCACAGGCAAAGGCATCAAAGGAGCTTTCACTTTGTCTCCTGCTTTGCCTACCATTTGACACTGCTCACAGGCCCTTCAGTACCCTGATACATCTGTGGAAATCCCAGGCCAGTAGAGGTTCTGCATAATGCATCTCTTTTTGCATTTTATGCCCATATGACCTGCAAAGGGAATATCCTGGGCTATGGCTGGAAGTACCAGATGGTAGGCTCTGGGCACAACCAACTGCTGTATTCTCTCATCCTCTAGCCTTCCCTCAGGGGTCCAGTCTCTGTACAGTAATCCTTTGTCCCAGTATACAGATTCCCCCTTCCCTTGAGAATCGGGTGCCTCACTAGTTACCTCCCTCAGGCCTTGTAATGTAGGGTCTGAGAGATGAGCCTGTCACAGCTCTCTCTTTGTAACCCTTCCCAGCTCCCTTTCACAGGAAGTCTGGTATTCTCTCACAGTCAGCCTGGGTACTACTACTCACCTCTGCCCTTGAAGTCACTCTGTCCAAGGGAACATCAGTACCCACAAGCAGCTGTGGCTCGACTTCAGTCTCACTGCTACAGGGTAGCTCCTCTCTGAAGTAACCACCTCACCAGTCTTGGCTGCAAGTGTGCGTGACCTGTCTGGGTCTCCCCCAGGCTGCCAGACCCACACTCTTGTCTCCAAGCCTGATTGCGTGTAAGTGCATGCACACACAATACTGCATTATCAAAATCAGGACATCTGCAGGGTGGTAGTTTGGTACCCTTGTTGTCTCAAGACAACCTACTGTTGGCATTTTGTCATTCCAACTCACTGGCACTCCCACCTTTTGTTCCCTACCTTGCCTGCGTGGAATTCTATATGCTACATGGCCCCACTGGTTGCATTTAAAACATTTAACCCTAGGTGCTGGACATGCACCTGAACTAGTGGCTTCCCCTGCTACTGGCGGACTCTGTTGGTGCAGTCTGGGCTACCCACCATGGGTTCCCTTAATACTCATGAGCAGCACTTGGGTGTCCCTTTCCTGTGCAGTGATGCCCTGCCTGCTAGGTATAGGTCTCCCTTTTACCCCAACTCATCTACAGTACTGCATTGTCTATCAGCTAACCAGATTCTCATGTCTTCAGGCAAAGTGCTAAGGGCTTGTTTCCTCACCAAAAGGTCTGCCAGCCCTTCAAAAGTGGTGACCTGACATCCACTCATGCACTTATAAAAATAATTGCTTAGTTCAGCAACATATTCACACACACTTTCATCTGCCTTGCATCTGTGCTCACAAAACTTTTTCCTATAAGCTTCAGGTGTTAACTTAAAAAATTCTAGCAAACAGTTCTTTACAACATTATAATTCAAACAGTCAGTATCAGACAGTTTGGAAAGAACAGTTGCAGCTTTACCATGAAGTACATGGGTCAGGAACCGTACCCAGAACCCTTGGTCAACATTATACTATTTACATACCCTCTCAAATATATGAATGAAACTATCAAAATTATCCCCCTCTGTAAATTGTGGAAGAAATTTACTGACCTTTGTTGTTTGTTTGCTTCTGCGGTTCGGTTACTCCCTTCCCCATTACCTCCATGACTCTGGCGAAGAGTCAGCATTGTCTTTTCATGTTGCCTGTGCCTCTCCTTCTCCTCAGCTTCCAGTTGTCTCGGTGTCTCTGCCACTTCTATTTCCAAACACTTGGCTCCAACTCAAGTCTCTTTAACTCCAGACGGATTTTTAAGACCACTGTGGAAAGGTTGAGCTGTCCTTTTTCTGAGAGTTATACATCTCCACTGCCAGTCTGATTGTCCTCCTGGTTGCTATTTTCTGATGCAGCTGTGACTAAAGCTGCAATCCTGCCTGCTTTAGTCAGGTTGGCATGTACCAGTCTTTAGCCTGGCACATCTCAGCCAACTGGCTCCTTTTCAGCTTGCCATACTCCTCTGCTGACATGCTTGCCTGTTCGGGTCTATATTAGAACACTGAATAGTCTAAATGTCGAACTGCCTAAAGGCCAAAAATGCCAGACCACAAACTTGCTATTGTGGAGGGCTGTGCCCCCACACCCCCTGCTAATTATATATACAAAATCCGAGATCGTACTACAGTGAGGAAAGTGCAAATATTCCGATCTTCACTGTACCGCAATCTCACTATAACAATTCGCTGAATGGCATTTTCCCTGTAAAATGCCATTTGATAACCTGACTCTTCGGTCATGTAATATAGACCCGCCTGCTCTCCCAGACTAACTAAGCTAAGAAAAAAAAATAAAACAAATGTGATATGAACTGTGAATGTTCACTGTGTGGCTGATTGAGAGTGCACACACTTTCAGTGACCACTGTATACAGGCTACAGGAATTCAATATCCACACCACTACACGCCAATTAATATGTCATATGGCTATCTCACCACTGTCAACCAATTAATATGTGATGTGGATATCCGTCCCACCACTGCCACCAATTAATATGTGATGCCCCTGGACTGGCCCAGTAATCAAGGAGTCTCAATCCTCACCACTAGCACTAGTGAGGAACGTGCACATTGGGAGGATGACAAGTACGCGTACAGTAAAGTACAATTTCCCTTAAGAGCACACAGCGATCACAGTCAGCCTGGGGCTGGTTTCTCCCTCTTTCTCCAGATCCCCAAAAAGACTCCTCACTGCCACAGCTGTAGGGTTAAGATCTCAGCCGAGTGGTCAAGCCAAAACCTCCAGCACCCTCTCTGTTCAGCCAGTGCTTCGTGTCCCTGCCCAAGTAGCTGACATACACACACTTTGAGATTTGATTTATATACAAACACACAGACACTCCTGGGGAAGGCTGGCACAGGTTTACTAGCTATGCCCCTTTCTGCCCAGATTATAAGGTAGTTTTCACTGCCATTAACCACCCTTACTTATCAGCTACTATAAGGCCCTTACCAAAGGGTGACCAGTCCTACTGTGTGGTGTTACTATTATCCAAATGATAAGTGTAACCAAAATTAATGCTATTTAGGAGTGGCCCATACAGTGTCACTAAATATATATGCAAGTACTCCAAGAGCTTAAATATCTCTAAACAAACTAGCCACAATTAAAAGGTTTACATATATTTAATAATAAATAATAAAAGAAGACGACGATACTCAATAACTCAACACAGTGACAACAGAGTTCAAAATCACAGGAAATATTTTAAAAACAACATTGCAGGACAGTCTCAAATAAACACAGAAAACATCTAAACTAATATTTGCTATATTCCTATCTCTAAAAGAAATAATATACCTAAGTCTTACTTACAGAGCAAGGCAAATACAGATGAGAAGTGCTGAATGGATGTTTTCAGATCCAAGGCACGGTACAAAATGCCCAGACTCACTCTGAGATAATTCTTAAATTGATAATATACATTACTGCTGGGTTAGCCAGGATGACATCACTCTCTATCACCTGCCTTCAGTTCCCAGGCTAACAGAAACTTAGAATTTAGCACCTCTGTGTCAGAGGTACAGATCTCTCAGAAGTTTGCCTAGAACTGGAAGTCATAAAATAGTTAAACACTTTTACATTTGAAACCTAGCAATTATTTCTGTATCATGACAATAGAAAGAAACCTCTAGCTATATACATTCTGTCTCCTTCAGTAAAACTCAACGTTTATAGAACATCGTAAACAATTTCAACTTATTTTCTTGAAGTTTTGCAAGTTAACTCTGTATGTTTCATCTTCTACCATTAAAACTCACATTTGCATAGGTATATAGTTTATACACATTTCTGCTCTTTTCCAGCAGGGTACATTGTGGTTACATTCTTGAAGCTCAGTTCAGAACATACAGTTCAACACACACTTCTGCACCAGTAGTTTAATATCAGCATAACATATAGTTTTCTTACATTTGTAAGACAAGCATATAAATCATATTAATATTCACATATGATTATTTACAAAATTCCAGATAGCTGGGCTGGCAGCCTCATAGTAAATAGTCATTTTCTGCTTCACACAGCTGTATTAAATATTGCACATTTAAGAAAACTATAAATACAGTGCAACTATTTTTCTTTTTTGTCTTTTAAGTAATGATATACATGTTTTTTCATTTGCTGTAGCTCCTAATACATCTATTTTTACTCATTTGTTATTTGAAAAAGTTAACTTTTTCTTAACATTATTCCAGTTCTTCCCATACCTCATTCTCTCTTGTCTGTGGCTTTCTTTGAAACTCATTGTTTCTTTACTATATTTTTATTGGTGTAGCGGTTATTTGTATTCTTATCCAACATTTCATCATTCCATCCAGCTTTGGTGTAGCAGTTGGTTGTATGTTTTATTATCCAACCTTTCATCATTCCATCCAGCTTTTAAAACAGTTACCCTGGTAAGGGCCGTGATAGTTGCAAGTTGAGAAGAACAGACATTCATTTCCCATCCTCACTAGCAATCCCCCTGATCATATTCTGGGATCACCAAGCATTCCGAGGAAGGATGAGGCTATAATCACTTGTGGTTTGCCCTGGGGCCAGCTGGTGCATACATCTCCTGTGAAAAGTGCCATACAAATGCTTATTAGATGCTCAAATCACACCTCTAATGTAAACTGGATGAAGTTCAAACTCCTGGAATTTATTTTCATGATGTTGAACTCCTTGGTCACTCTCACTGCTGGTATGGTCTCTACACATGCCAGTGATTTGCTGTGTGTGGCATTTTTTTCCTACAGTTATGGGATCAACAGGTTAACATATAAGTAAGGGGGTGTTGGATCAAAGTTACACAGAGAAGAGATACAGAGGGCTTGCCCCCTGCAAACATTTTTTTTATCAGTTTTTATGAACCTGATGGTTTGACCAGTTCATGTCATCCTGCAGAAGCTTTAGGGAATTGTAACTCAACAAAACATAAATGAAGTGCCCAACAACCTCAAATGATTCACTTAACCTAGAGGAGTAAAAGCTTTACTTTGAGATTCACTCAGATTGCTGAGCTTCTCGATTTATCCAGAGGCAGAGGCCCACAAATGCTGAGAGGTGAATATTATTTCTGCCACTTATATATGCAGTACTGCTCACTGTTAAGTGACATCCAAAACAAAATCTTCTCTCTTATCACTAAATTTGGGTAAGCTCACAAGAAAAACTGGATAACAAAAGAACTTTAAGCAGCTGTAAAACTCAGACTTAAATCATGTTTAGATTGGAAAGGTAACCCATCTAAACCTCAGCAAGCTACATTAATTTTCTTAAAATACAACGAAAAAGCTGTAAAATGACTGAAAGCAATATTTTACCATGATATACAAACCTCATTCTTAATCATCTCAAGAAAATAATAAAGACATTAATGCTATCACCTGATGCTTCATCTTAAGATCCCACCAGATAGTGTAATCCTTTATCCATGGCTTATAAAGCTATACAGGTCCTGTATCTTCAACCCTTACAACAGCTATACTAAATTATCAGTCACCCAGAATGTATACTCTTGCATGTGGAAACATGTCATTATTTGACCATTGCCAAAAATAGCCACACAAATATACATTTGACTTCTGACCCAAAAAAAATAGAAAAAAATGTATGTTCACGCTTGCCAACACCTACAAAAATATTAAACACTTAAGCTATCAGCATGACTTAGACATGAAGAAGTGCCCTAATAACCTGTAAATCCACACTGAAGAAATTCTACTGAATATGAACAAAGGCAGATTGACAGATGTTGCCTGCACTGATCTCACTAAGGCTTTTGACCTTGTTAGCCATGTGCTCCTCAAATACTCTCCACACAAAGCAGGCTTCAGCCTAGGAGTGATTAATTGATTGATTCACTAGCTTTATATGATATAGGTCATTCAGTGTTGTCACGTGTACAATAAATGAATACTCCCCAGCCTGTTTATTGTCATTTTACTGCACTGGTAAGATTTTCTCATGAACCTTAGGGCTTTTCTGAGGCAGAGAACAAGACCTTTGCCCATGTCAGTCTCATGCCTGTTGAGCTGGTAGTGTGTGTGTGTGTGTGTGTGTGTGGTGTGTATATACCTCAGTTGCTGGGTCTCATGTGATCACTTCCATGTTGTGTAGTTTAATATCAAGTTTCCTATCATATGACTCTTTCCAGGAGTTGGCAGATTAACAAACATAACACACTTTACAGCTGTTTAATGCATCCTGTAACATCTTTATATAAAAATAATAAACCATTATGAGTAAAAAAAAACACAGGTAACCATTCCACAATGTAGCCGCTATACTGCAAATAATAATGTTGCAGTTGCTCCCTCAAATTAATAACAACATTTTTGCTTCCTATAAAAAAAAAAAATCACTTTCTGTTAACAATGCCGTGTTCTGGAACTCATCACTGAAAATAGCTATATACCTCATCCTTGTGATTGGCACATTTATGAGAAGTTACTATCATATCCCAGTGATATTCTTGCATTATTACATTACTGATGTTTACATTACCATTTTAAACCAGTAAGTTAATTGAACAGACTTATTAATGTAGTTGTGATTTGCATTGTTCATTTTTCAGCTTTTTCATTTTCTGTCAAGTATCAACACTCATCTATTAAAATTAGTTGTAGTGGTACACCATTCCTTAATGTGAGATGACTTGTACATCCTGAGAAACGTGACAGCATGCAAGCATATAGGTAACACCCATCATCAACAACCTGAAGCTTTTGCAGTGTCCTCAACTTCAGTTCCAGATGAAATTCCTTCACTGTCAAATGTTGTCAGCATTTCCTGGTTAGAGGTCGCCACAGCGGAACTCCGGTCCGCTAATGATTGGCAGTAATCCTTTCTATAGTGTTACATGTGAGGCTAGTCGGACTTATGGGTTGGTAGTTTCCTTGGTCATTTGATGGTTCCCCTTATGCAAAGGAATGACTGTTGCTGTTCTCTACTCTACTGGGACAAAGCCTGTCTGGAGACTGTAGTTAAACAGAGATCCAAGTAGGTCTGCTAGAGCATGTTTCAAGATATTTGTCAGTACTGAAGAATTATTATGTACCAATAGTTCTGTTATTTTTATTTTTTATTTTTGAAATGGATGGTTTGGGGCAAAATACTTGCATGCTCATTTTAATCCATAAGAAGGAACTTCAGACATGAATTTGGTAATAAAGGTAGCCAAATGTTTTCCTTCTTTATTCCCATGTGTAACATATATGGTGTTATTTCATGTAATGTTCTTGTCATCTCTTTCTGAAGCAGTTAATTTTGTTTCAGCATAAAACATATTGTGTTAATTTCCCTGTAGACCTTTATTTGCCTCACTGAATGATAATTCAATGCAAATCAAGCTGTTCTGGGTCTATTTGGTAAAACAACTTATTTTGTTTTTCGGTGAATCTGAGAAGAGCTGAATATTTTGAGTTTGCTGCAAAATGTATTCAGCATTTATACTACTTGCTTCTTTAATTTTTTGAAAGAACTCTGAAACTGAAATATCTGATGAAAATGTTTCAAAAAATTTACCTTAGGATATATATATATATATATATATATATATATATATATATATATATATATATACACACGCACGCGCACACACACACGCGCACACACACACACAGTTCCCCTTTATATGATCAAATTTCTCTAAACTCGAAAGTCATAAACTCAAAACCAGAATCTCGAATTTAGAGAAACTCGAACATATGAAAGGGACAAAAAAAACAAAAAACTTTCAAATGTTTTGAGGGGGCTTGACCCCTGCCCACGCACCCCCTACTTAAATATACCTTCTCTGAGATCGTACTATAGTGAAGAAAAGGGAAATCTCCCATTCCGCGCTATACACGTAAGCGCAAAATGGAAGATTTTCCATTCCTTCGCTATATTGCGGTCACGGAACATTCACATTTAAACTGCTAGGGTACAGGGGGACCTGGCCCCCTGCCATAAGGTAAGTTAACTTTTTATTTTTTTAAACCTAAGGCTCCCATTCACAATTTCGAGTGAATGGAAGTTCGAGATTTTGGTCTCGAGATTATGAATTTCGAGCTTCCATCCATTCGATCTTGTGCAGGGGAATATATATATATATATATATATATATATATATATATATATATATATATATATATATAGATATATATATATAGATATATATATATAGATATATATATATATATATATATATATATAGATATAGATAGATAGATATATATATATATATATATATATATATATATATAGATAGATATATATAGATATATATATATATAGATAGACAGATATATATATATATAGATAGATATATATATATATATATAGATAGATATATATATATATATATAGATAGATATATATATATATAAATAAATAGATATATATATATATATAAATATAAATATATATATATATATAAATATAAATATATATATATATATATATATATATATATATATATATAAATATATATATATATATATATATATATATATATATATGATATATATATATATATATATATATATGATGTGTGTGTGGAAAGGAGCATCACAGAAATGTTGCTAATGCTGATGATTTTCATATCAATGGTGGCTTAAGACCTATGCACCAGTTTAAGCTATATGGGACTGTTAGAAATATGACAAGCAGATTGATGAATGCACTATTCTATGTGGCACAAACTGGTCTAAGGCACTTATTCCGATTTGTGGTAAGAAAACTACTATAACCAAATGTAGGGCTAAACACCATGCAGCCCACAGACTACTCATGCTTTGGCTAATTACTTGAAAACCTCCTTTTTAAGTTCTTTTAATCTCCTTGGTGCTACTGTATTACACAATTTAAGCATCACACATCTAAAGAAAAAGCAAAGCACTATAAAATTTAAATACAGTAAATAAAAATAATGACAAATTAATTCAATATTTGCATTTCTTCCCATTTTCCTTATACCTACTGTTTTCCACATTCTGATGTTACTTGCACTGCATAATACTGACTCCTTGTGTGCGACAGCATGATTGTAGAAAATAGTGTGAGTGAGCTGGCAGATAGTATGAACAGCATAAAGTTTAGTTTACATTTTATAAATATATTTTTCCAAATGCATATTGTCACAAGAGGAAGTAAAATGTGTTCATATGTTCAAATGTGAATAAAAGTTTCATGAATGTTTGTGTTATTATTTATTTGTACCTTTTTAGTGCTCATTTACTACAGTAGTTATAAAACAAGACTAAATATCTCAGAGGGGTGTGATATTACTGCTTTTTTTAGATGGCTGCTTGGATAAGCTTTAACAGAAAATCAGGCATTTATTCAGCGTTATTATTCATTCAAACTAGGTTTGATGCTCCCACATAGGAAAATGCCAGTGTATGTGGACCTGTGTGTGTGTGTGTGTGTGTGTGTGTGTGTGTGTGTGTGTGTATTTATATTTGTGTGTATGTATGTGTGTATACATATACACACACATACATATGTATATGCATGTGTGTGTGAGTGTGTGTGTGTGTGTGTGCACATGCTGGGTAGTACCCCTCTAATGGAGAAAGATGATGTTGCATTGTTCTGTTCATAGTTTTCTGATTACAGGACAGATTTTATGTCTTTATACAGGATTAGTTCTGGAACAGAAGTATCAGTATGACATTGTATGCTTTTAAGTTTTTAGAAATTATTTCATTATAAAGACATGCAGGTAGGTGCATGCGTGAATGGGTGTGCCTTCTTTGAAGGTTGGGCATCGAGCTGGCAACTCGTCACCGTAAAAATCCACTGCCAATCAGAAGTCCTTTTCTTCTTTCTTCTTAGTATTTCTTTTGTTGTGATCCACTCTGACCACTGAGCCATCCCTCCCAGCCACTTTACCCAGTTATTCCCTTTAGGCAAGAGCCCCAGGAGTGAAGGTCAAGTGTACCAGGTGCAGTGCTTTCATCTGTGAGGAGAAACAAGATTATTCTTTAAGCCCAAGCTCTTCCTTAGCTCATGCTTATTGTTATCCAAGTGGTTGGTGTGCAGCAAGCATATGCAATGTATATCCTTGCCTCTGCATGTTACATGATAAGTAGCCCTGCCCCCCTCCCCCCAAAGACAAGAATTCCATGAAATCCCTGGTCTCACAGGAGATTCTCCCCAACTCTTCCATCCAAAGAGGGATAGTGTACTACTGTAGAAACCAATTGTCTGCATTCAACAGAACAGATTCTGGTGCAGTGTGTCCTGAAAGCTACTGGTTCTGAGAAGGCAACAGACAGTTCTACCATCACCAAGAACTGCTGCATGCCCCAGCTTTATGTTTATGTAGCTTCAGATGACATCTATTTAATTGTCCAGAAAGGAACTAAAATGCAGACTTGTTTTATAGTACCATAATTTCTTCCAAAATTCTGTTTTATTTTCAAAACACTTAGAAGTTTCTGGATGGCTGTCTGTCTAGTTGCACAAGATGTGAAGATCGGCAACATTCTTAGAAGTCAGCCTTATCAAACATTCTGGGCCAAAATTGTCATTCACTTTTGCCTAATATAAGGTCTACTCTACCACTTTCTTCTTATTGTCAGTTCTATGGTATCAAGGCAGCACAGGAATTCAGATATCTACCCAAAATAAATCTGGCATTTGTTTCCTCAGTCTATACTTCAAATATCCCTGGCAAAACCAAGAAGCAAAAGCACATCTTCTCAGAATATTCACTAGTGAAGAGCTTAAGAACTCCATCCTTAAATGTATCTGTTAACAAGAATGACAATTTTGGATGCTGCTCTTCCTGTGTTTTTCTCACCTTAGCCTGAGCTAAAATCATCCCTGACCAACCAGGATGTACTACTCAGCTATGCAGTTAGAATAATTTATAGGAAATCTTATCTGACACAACTCTGCACAGGTTGCTTAGCTTAGGTTTGTGGTTTTATCTGTTATCTGCTAATTGTTCTAGTTTACAGTGTCAGATATTGTAATGGGCTAAGCTTAACTTGAATTCTGAAGGACCTACAATAGTAGAATTCTGCTGGTATGCCTGTCAATATTTACCAAGGTGGTAATCAGTGGTGGGGGTGAGTGTCCCTTATTTGAGTATGTAAGGTGTTTACATCTAGGTAATATTGACTGTCTCTGCTCATGAATATATAATGTGGTTATGAGGCTGATCCAGAACTGTCTGTGATGATGTGAGGTATTGCCAGCTATGCCAGGAGAAGTAGGGCAGTGGATGTATAACAGACGCCAGCATAGGTAGCTGGAGTTTTGTAAAGACTTGTATATAATTTGTATATCAAACTGACTTGTTCAGGTGCTTGTGCTGAAAATGTATTTGTAAAGTTGTTTGTGTTACAAAACGTACCAACAGTGGGTCCTGCTTGGCAAAAAAAGAAATGCACCTGTATGTCAGACTTTATTGTAACTGTGAAACTGAATATTGTAACAAAGGATACTGGAAGCAAAGAGGATAATCTCAGTCCAACTAACTTTAATAAATTGAAATTAAATTACCTGGTTTAGGCCATAATTATTGTATATCACAGTTCTGATTGCAGTCAGAAATGAAATGTCTGTGAAATGAGGACTAGGAATCCTGCTCGGGTCATTTCTTGATGTGTTGGCATTATCCTTATCCTTATTGTAGCCACTCCAACTCTCCTGTAGAATTAAACATCTTAAACATGTAGGGCATCAGTGATAAGCAGACTATAAGGACAAGTGTTAATTTTTCTGCTTTGCAAACTCTACCTGACTGCTAGCAAGGTGCCCTTTTTCAGGGTAGTATGCT
>NC_056731.1:1630276300-1630421300 GCF_019279795.1 Protopterus annectens | reverse complement strand
AACAGGTGTGGCCAACTTAAAAAAGAAAGGCTTCTTAAAAGAATTAATAGACCTAGAAAAGTAAGCTTTGCTGCTGAACTAGGAGTGATAGACTAAGGAAAGGAAGGAGACCCCTCTTGTGCCTGCATTGGATGATGATTATTCAGTGGCCCATGTTTGTTCTGTACTGTTCTTAGAGGGGTATGGTATTGCCTTCTGAAGTGCAAGTTTTTGTCTCGGCACCAAGATCGGCTCCATTGTGGGCTCTAACATTGGATTCTGTGAGCCCTACTCTATCCCCTGCTGTGTTGGCTCAGCCTTCAGCACATCAGATGCTGGGTTCACCACCTGACTACCTAACATTAAATGGGCCAGAGTCGATTGGGTAGTCGAAGGTGCAACAACAGTTGTTTAAATGCTACCTTCTCAGGAGGTGTTCCCATGACTCCTTTACAGATAACACAGTACCTTCCGCTCTAGACCACTTGATTTGTAAATGTCTCTGATATAGAGAACTGTCTGGATAGTTCAAGGAAGTGAACCAGGAACTTTCAACACATTGGCCGCATATGGTAGATGATGATGAAGGGTCCATTTCCTCATCTTGGCCTGCAGAGGGTCCTAAGTTTAACAGAGTTTTACAATTGATGAAAAAAGAAGGAATTGGCCTTAAAATGAGTTCTGCTGTCCACAGAGATGACTTCAGGCTGCTTATTTTTCTCACCAGGTGTCTTCCTGGATGGTCCTTTTCTGGCCAGTGTTAAAGGCAGTGAAATCAGTTTTGCTTTAGATAATGTAGACACTGGCTTCTATTTAAAAAAAAAATCAGAAGTAATCTTTAGACCTCTGAGAGGCTGCGTCTGGGCAGAAATCCCAAACTGGATATGACTATCCGTGTTGCCGCTGTGATGAGGCGTGGAGTTCCACATCTGAATCTCTCCCTCACCCTGATAAGAATCTAGGGCACTGGGCAGGCTGGGGACATAGTCCTTTGTGCCTTCCATGTTGTGTTTTAGAATGAGCAGACTCACAGGATTAAGATTATGATATATTAATGCTGCTTCCTGTAGACTAGATCTTGAGTTCCTCAGCCTCTTTTTGTCTATTGCGTCTCTGTGAAAGTCACTAGAACAAGAAAGCGAAGTCTGAAAAAAAGTCTGTATGTGTCAGTACTCTAAATAAACAACTATGTAAACACTAAATTATCTCTTGCAGATGTTTTATTTTCAGTGGTATATTTTGAACAATGATGTGTACTGCTGAGGGCCCTACTTGATGGTTTTGACATTAAGAAGCTTGTCAGTTAGGCATCCACATATTCCACAGTGTGCACCTTCGTGGTGTGAGTAGCATTTACCTCCATGGAAGGAGCTGTCAGGGCACCAACATCTAACATAGCTGTATACCAGCATCCCTGGTTATGCCTTACTGCTTTCACTGACAACACTAAGGCAAAGTTTATGGCTGCACCGTTTCAGGGAACCTTGCTGTTTGGACTTGAAATTGACTAACATTTCCAAAGCTTGAAAGAGAAAAATCGGTCATTTATTGGCTGCAGGGGGTAACCTTTCACTCTCATTAGCGTTCCTTTTAGTACTCAAAAGATACAGAAAAAACAGCTTCTTCTGCGCACTCCAGGAAGCCGTGAACATCAGAGCGTTTTATTTATTTTATTTATTTATTTTACATTTGTTTACCGGGCTAGTCCAACTGGATACATTTCCATTTTCAGCAGAGGCCCAGGGAGAAAAGCTCCACATTGAAGTTAATACAAACAAGTCATTTACATAAAGAAAGTAAGTAGTTAGTAAAATACAAACAGAAATAAGGTTTAATCTAGATTATACTAGTTGAAAATATATACTGGGAAGGACACTTATTCTAATTTTATTTACAGTACAAGATAGGAGAGTTATACTTTAGTAAGACATTCATGAAGAGTATAATTGATTAAGTATAAACCATAGAGAGTTCTATATTAATTCATATCAGAGGCTAATTAACAAGGGTGTTTTAGAGAGAGTCTACTCAAGGAGAGTGAGTAGAGAGAGGTAAGAGAGGGTGATTAAGAGAATAGTAATTAGTAGAATCATAAGATTAGTCAGGATTGATGCATGGGCATAGCCAGAGTGTTTTTAGATGTTGTTTGAGCTTTTGTTTAAAGAGGAAGCGTGACGAAGTAGAAGTTAGAGTGGTAGGTAGAAGATTCCAGTATTTACCTATGGTTTTGGAGAATAGTGAGTCACCTGCTATGTTATTGGACTTAGTTAACTTCACAAGAAGTTTATTAGAGGTGCGTAATGAATTTAGGTTAGAATAGGGAGAAATAAGGTCAGAAAGTATAGGGGTATTTTTTGGTTGGTAAAATATCCTATGAACAAAGGTAAGTTGGGAGAGTAATAGCGTATTTTTTAGTTCTAGCCAGTCTAGTTGTAGATTCTGACAGTGGTGAGTTCTAAATGGATTTCCGGTGGTAAATCTAGCAATGCTATTGTATGCATTTGCTAGTTTAGTGAGGTTATTTTTCTTTAGGTTAGTGTATATGGATGAAGCATAAAGAAGAGTGGAAATAAGATGAGAGTGAGTGAGTGTAATTTTGGCCTGTGGAGTTAAAAAGGTTTTAATTCTATATAAGGAGCCGAGTTTTCTATTTACGGTTTTAATAGTGTTATTAATGTGATTATCAAAAGTGAGGTTATTGTCAATTATAATACCTAACAGCTTAGTGGTAGAGTCAGGGACTATATGTGTGCCATTGTTGGAAGTAATAGAGAAGTCTATGAGGGGGGACTTAATATTAGGCCTGAAGAGCAGGAGTTTGGTTTTATTGGCATTCAAAAGGAGGCAGTGTTTCAAGAACCATGCCTCAACTGTGCTAAATACATTCTGTGTTAGGGTTTGTAGTTCAGAGGAGGTGTTAGCAGAGCATATGAGTGTTGAGTCGTCTGCATATTGACTACATGTAGCTTGAGGTATTGCTACATGTAAGTCATTTATGAATAAAGAGAAGAGGAGAGGAGAGGTCCTAGGATGGAACCCTGTGGGACTCCAAGAGACTGGCAGAAGGGATGAAAGTGTATTATCCCAGAGAACTCCCTGTTGCCTGTTATTAAGGTAGGAAGTGAACCATTGAACAGCTTTGGTATCTAGAGAGAGAGATTCAAGGGTTTTTATGAGCATATTCTGGTTTACCATGTCAAAGGCTTTTAACAGGTCTATAAAGAGTGCTGATGACAGAATACTATTATTGCGGTTTCTATTGATACACTCGGTAATAGATAGAAGAGCTGTTGTAGTGCTATGAAATGGCCTAAAGCCATGTTGGCAGTTGGCTAGTAAGTTATATTGAGTTAAGTGATGCATTAGCTGATGATGAATATATTTCTCCATAATTTTTGCTAAGGGTGATAAGAGTGCTATAGGCCTGTAGTTAGAATATTCATTTGAGCTACCTCCTTTATGTAAAGGGATTATGTGGGAAAGTTTCCAGATAGCAGGGATGGTTCCTTCATTGATGGTTCTGTTTATAAGGAGGGATATGGGATAAGCAACTGCTTCAGCTGCTTTTTGAAGGTATTCAGATGGTAACTGATCTGCAGATGGGGTACATGGTTTGAGTTTTTGGATGAGTTTTAGGATATAGGAAGTAGAGATGGGTTGTAGTTGGAATATAGGGAGATTAGCAGATGTACAAGTGGGAAGGTTAGATTTGTCTATTGTGAGTTGACTCGCTAGTGAATTAATGGTGTCTGTGAAAAAGGAGTTAAAGGCATTGGCAGTTTGATGTGAGGTATTCTTTTCAGCCCCTGAAGGTGAAGGTGTAGGTGTACTAGACTGGCCTGGGTGTAGGAGCGAATTTAAGGTTGACCAGAACCTTTTGGGGTTGTTATGATGAGTTTGCTGTAGTTTACAGTAATAGTTTTTTAGTGCTATTTCTTAACTGTCTAAATGCTTGGTGGTCTGAAGTAGTTTTTGTATTTCTCCATTTAGCCCAAGATTTATTCCTAAGTAGTATTTTTTGTCTTGTCTCTTTGGACAGCCAGGGGGCAGGTTTAGATTTAACTCTGATAGATCGTTTTGGACCATGTTGGTTAAGGATTGATAGGAATTTGGTATTGAAATATGCGATAGCATCAAGCCATGAAGATTAATATGAGATGAAGGATTATTTGTATTGATAGAGGACCAATCACAATTAAAGTCTCCTAAAATGATTGTTTCTTGTGGGTAGGAAGAAGATATCCAACTTAGGATATTCTCAATTGTAGTGTAGTTATTGCCAGGAGGTAGGTAGATACAGATGATATAGATTGATTTATTAGGGTTTAGTTGTAGTTTAGAGGTACGGATCTCAGCTTTATCATCTTTTAATGGGTTGGAAGGTTGTGAGGTGATGTTTAGTCAATTTTTAAACAGAAGTGATACTCCTCCACCCTTACGTTTTATGCTGTCCATTCTCAATATGTTATATCCAGGAGGAAGTATTGCATTTTCTTTAGTACCAGGTTTCAGCCAAGTTTCAGTGAGACAGAAAATGTCAAAGGAGTGAGTATCAAGGAGGGCATGGAGATGGGCGATCTTATTGTTAATACTGCGGATATTGAGATGTCCAATAAGTAAGGCATTAGAAACAGTGGTTAGTATTGGGGGGATAGAGTATGAGCTATTATAAGTTATGTCAGTGGAGTTATTAGTTGGTCCTGGGTTAGGGTGGATGTCACCATCACTGAGGGTTGGTGTTTTTAGTTCAAATGATGGTTTGCAGGAGAAGTTGGTTAGATATTTTAGCCTCCTTATGTTTGGATTGTTGAAGTTAATGTGTGTAAGTTGATGGCATTTGGGTAATAGGTAGTTGGGAGTGCATGTGATGTTTAAATGAGTATAAGTTTGGATAGGATGTTGCAAGGCCGATGTCTGCAACAGTAACTGAAGTGGTAATAATTAGCTTTTTCATAAGAAGTAAGGAGATAGATGATGGTTAAGCCTAGAGAGCATATGTTTATGAATATTAGTTTGGTTAGTATAGTTTTAGATGTGAGAGACATATTGCTAAGAAGAGTTATAAAGCCCTAGGATATAGAGTTAATAAGTTGAAACAAATCAGTCATTTCCTATGTGATAGCAACCTTACTGGTTCAAGTGCCTTAGGTTTAAGCATCCCCAGAGTGCCAAGCTTCTCTAAGGTGATATTTCTGTATTCCATAGTCCCATTTGCACCATGTCTTCCTGGAGGACTGCTATGTTAGGCAAATAGATATACAAAAGTCGAATAGACAGCTAAAGGATAAAGGTTGTTAGTAGCTTGTGGTCTTAATCTTTTGCATTAAACTACTAGACTAACTTTGTGGGCTAACCTGCCTGGTCAGAGTGTGGTGACAAGAGGGTTACTCCTTCCTTTTGGGTGCATAACTTTGGATTCTACTGATACATTATAATTTACTCAAAAGGCAGAAAAAAGATCATTGCAGTTGAATGTGGTACTCACTATCCTGATAGTTGGTTTCCTTTCAGTATTTTCAGTGCTAGATTCCTACTGCATTCCATGTTTTTTTTGTTTTCAGTTTATTTGTTTTTCTGTGGTTTCATGATGGTATGTGTTGAGAAAAAGTTTTAAAAACATACTGTTATTTGTCTTTTTCCTGTTCTTGCAAAGTGAACATGCTATTTGTTGGGATATGCCTATCAAAGATGGGCCTCATCTGTGAACAAAATGCAGCATTGCTTATGAACCTGAATGATATCTGTTTTCTGCATTTCAGAATAAAGAGATTTGGTTATAGCTCAGTGAAGTCTGGGATAAGGATGCACGGCCGAGTAAGAGTTAATTTACTGGGGCAGGCTGTGTGTCCTGGAAAATTTGAGCTACCATTGTTGAATTAAACATTCTGTACTTCTTGAACATTCTGTACTAGCTGTGGGTTTGAGGTAATTTGTGATAAACATGTTTACCCTATATGTTTTTCATAACCAACTGTCAACAGTCAGAAATGTAACAAAAAGTTGTTTTGCTTGCAGTATAAAAGGTGATGTCAGTAAAGTTGATCAGATCAGTCCAGACCGGACATCTTGGCCAACATGCTGTGTAATCTGGTTAGCTGCTAATAAAGGAAAATTCATCACCTGAGGCAGATGCGACTCATTTGAATTTTTTCTTCTAACATTTTGGTCCTTCGAGCCGGAAACCTCTACGAAGATACGGATCAGACCGACAGAGAGACCAAAAAACCTGTGCAGGTGAGGGTTTCCTCATCTTAAGATTCCCTCGACTGAAAGCCCTCCGACTGATTTGTCGTTGGAAAGAGGCCGGCTGCTCTCTGATCCCTATCTGAGGGACGGTTTCTGAACGAAAAGGGGAAACGGAGTCTCATCTGGTTCAGGTAGGGTGAAAAATAAATTTCTTTTAATTTAATCTTGTCGACAAGGTTTTATTTTTAGTTAAGGATGGGTAGGATTACTTGTTAAGATTATTTTGTTAGGATCACCCGTTAAGATAGTCCCATTTTATAATAAGCCCTGTAAAATAATTTTGATACAGTCCTAAATACCTGAAAAAAAAAGGGGGGGGGAATAAGAAATCTAGGGGAAACATGGGTTCGAGTTGCTGCAAGTGTGAGAGTGATGCCTGTTTAAATGTTAATGCTAAGTATATGGAAGGTTTAAACAAAAATAATGTTAAATTTTTGAAAAAGTGGAAGTCGAGATATGATTTTGATGGTACACTGAATAAGAATGCCTGTGCAAAATTGGTTAGAGATTAGAAAAGAGATGCGAGAACTAGAACTAAAAAACAAAGACAATTGGGATTTCCCCAAGCACAAAAATGTAAGATAAGTGGTGTCCAAGAGCAGATTGGACAGTAATAAATCAGTGCATCCAAAATTATGATGAATCTGTAGATCATTATATTGTAAGATTGACAGAAGTGTTCAATAACCATTGTGGAATGATGATTCCGCAGGATCAGACTACTGATAGTCCGTATGAACAGCAATTGAAAAACGCTTTTCTTAAAGGTTGTAAGGCTCCGATAAATAGTTTTATAACTAAGCATATGGTTGATCACAGAACATGTAGACTGCAACCTTTGTTTGAATATGCACGGCATGCTGAGCGACATTTCAATTTAAAAAAGAAAGTACAAGTGTTAGCAGTAGGGGATGATGGTGGTATATTTTTGGCACAGGACCAAAGGGGGCAAGGGCGCCATGGTGGCGTACAAAGACGAGGGGGCCTGAAATGGGACACGTCGTATAAACAGGGTGGACACTCAGAGGAATATGAGGGGAGGTTAAAACATGAAGAATGTTTTAAATGTGGTAGACGTGGGCACTTTGCTGCCATCTGCGAAGAGTGGCAACATCCCCCACAGCTTACGAACAAGGGCTCCGCATGACTATATGATAGTAAAAGAAGGCGCCAAATTCATTATTGTGATTATTGTAGAAAAGGAGAAAGCGAAAATGATTATGATGAGGCAGACACTCTCTGCGATGAATGTCAGGACACCCAGGAAATTAAGGAAGGGCGGGATTGTGACTGTGAAGTCATAAACCTGGCACATTTGGGTATTGCTATGCATCTGGATCAAAAACCCATGATAGAGTTTTTGGTTGAGGGACAGAAAGTGGAGTTTTTATGTGATTCAGGTGCATTGCGTACACTTTTGGGTCCAGCAGTTCTACCCCCAAACTGCGAAACAGATGAGTTTGTCCTTGTGAATGCGGCAAACAGGAAAATCTATAAGGAACCACTGTCTCATCCTCTATTGTTCACAGATCCGCAAACAAACCAAACTGTTAGGTGTAGGGTAATTATATCAAAAGTTTGTCCAGTTAATTTGCTGGGAAGAGATTTGATGCATTTGTTTGGAATAGCGGCAATTCCCACACCTAAAGGCATTGAGGCGAAAAGGTTAGTGGATGGCTTGGTGGTACAAGGAGTGCAAGATTTGTTTTACTGGTATAGCCAGGACTTTATTTCAAACGGGCCGGGGAGGGTTGATACAGATTTGATCAACCTAGCTTTAAGTAAATCTAGGAGCGGGTCACCGCAGGTTGCGGCTCACTTACATTGTACTATGTACTACAGACAGGCCCCTGGTCCGGATAAAGAATTTGAAAAAGAATTCTTTAGGCACAAATGTGCAAGGATAATTTTGAATGATATGTTCTTGGATAAGCAAGGTAATACAGTAGTGACCTGTACTTTGACCAAGGAAATGAGTTCTTTATATCGCTCCGGTTATAGCCCACATATTTCAATTACTAAAGCGGTGGGGACACATTGGGTAGATTTGGCGAAAAAGGTAACAAATTGGGACACAATGTCCGAAAGTCAGTTGAAAGATCAACAGATCCAGGTACAAAGATTAAATTGGGTGACTTGGGCACAACCAAGTGTGCACCTCAGGGATGACAAAACAAAAATGGCATGACAAATCCTCCTAACTCAAGAGGAAGATAGTGCGTTAAGTGCCTTACCTGTAGATTTATGGTCAAAAGGTAAAGGGGATGTAGGACTGATGAAAACAGCAGGTGAAGTTTGTATAACTCCAAAGTCAGGTTTTAGACCTCATAAGCACCAATACCCACTAAGTAAACAAGCAGAGGAGGGAATTAAGCCAGTCACTGAGCAGCTAAAACAGGTAGAAATTCTTGTTGAATGCCCAGACTCGCCCTGCAATACTCTGTTGTTTCCTGTAAAGAAACCGGATGGGTCATGGAGGTTGGTTCAGGATTTACAAGCAGTTAATTCGGCTGTGATCCCAAGAGCACCGGTGGTCCCAGACCCCTATACATTACTTAATGATTTATTACCTCAGCACAGATATTTTTCTGTCATAGATATAAGCAATGCCTTTTTCTCCATACCACTACATAAGGAGAGTAGATTTTGGTTTGCATTCACTTATCAAAGTAAAAGATACACCTATACCAGATTGCCACAGGGCTATTGTGAGAGTCCGACAATATTCGCACAAGAAATCGCTGCGAATTTAGCCCAGTTTGTTCCCCCAGAGGGAAGCCAGGTTCTGTTGTACGTAGATGATATTTTGTTGGCCTCACCCACGCAGGAAAGTTGTAGAAAGGACACCCTTGCCCTTCTTAGTTTTTTAGCTGAGCAAGGACATAAGGTAAATAAAGAAAAGTTACAATTGTGGAAAGCACAAGTAAAGTACTTGGGTCATTTAATTTCGCAGGCAGGTAGACAATTGGAGAACAAAAGAAAACAAGCAATTCTTGAGACACCTATGCCTACGACTAAGCGGGAGATGATGTCCTTTTTAGGTGTGACTAATTTTTGTAGTAGTTGGATCCCTAACTATATTGAGGAAGTAGGGCCATTGACCGTACTGATCTATGATACTCCCATAGCGGCTAAGAATAATATACAATGGACAAATAAGGCAGTACAGGCATTTATTAGAATTAAGCAATTGATAGCAGGATCCTCTCTTTTGGGTTTTCCAAACTATTCTAAGCCGTTTGTACAAATGGTTGATTGTAAGGGAGGATATATGACTTTGGTTCTGGTACAAGTACATGGGGATAAACAGAGGCCGATAGCTTTCTACTCCTCCAGATTAGATCCTGTTGCAAGGGCATTGCCACATTGTGTTCAAGCTGTAGTGGAGGCCGCCATGGTAGTACAAGCCTCAGCATCATTAGTTTTGTTTCACCCATTACAGTTGCGGGTTCCACATTCAGTAGCTACTATACTTTTGCAAGATAAGATAACCTTTTTATCTCCTAGTCGACATTTGTCGTGTATGACAGTGCTGCTGACACAGCCTCTCATGACCATAGAAAGATGTACTACTCTTAATCCGGCGACACATTTGCCGACTCCAGAAGAAGGTACTCCACACGTTTGTTTAGAGAGCATTCATGACAGAGTACTTCCCCGACCAGATTTAATGGATATTCCGTTGATAGATTCTGATCTCATTTTGTGTGTAGACGGATCAGCAAAGAAAGACACTGTAGGAAAAACACTAGTAGGGTATGCTGTCACCACAGAAACTGAAGTTTTGGAGGCAAAAGGATTGTCAAACATTTATTCTGCACAGGCAGCTGAGTTGGTGGCTTTGACTCGAGCTTGTACCTTAGGGGAGGGTAAAAAAGTAACAATTTATACAGATAGTCAATATGCTTTCTCCACTGTACATGTTTTCGCTCCCCTATGGAAGAATAGGGGAATGGTTACTGCGACAGGCAAACCAATAAATCACAGAGATTTCATTTTACAGTTGTTAGATGCAGTGCAACTACCACTTCAGATAGCGATATGTAAATGTTCTGCACATACCAACAGAAAAGATCCTGTCTCCAGGGGAAATGCCCTTGCTGATATGGCTGCAAAAAAGGCAGCTCAAGAAAATGATTTGCTTTTATATGATAATGATTTGGAGCCTGGACACTTCTTAGACTTAGAGACACTAAAAGTAATGCAAACATTGATGACACAGAAGGAAAAATGTCGTTGGGTAAAATATGGCATCACTCAACAGAGTGGGTTGTATAGGGCATCAGATGGCAAAATGGTATTACCCTCAAACCTTTTTAGGTATGCGGCATTGGTTAGCCATGGACCTGCCCATGTAGGAGTACAGACGATGATTCAAATAGTGTCTAAGGTGTTTTGGTGTAAAGAGTTTTCAACTTATGCAAAGCAATTCTGTTTATCTTGTTTATTATGTGCAAAGTATCATGCTCAGGGGGGAGTTAAGAAGTCTCAGCAGGCATTCCCTACCCCTCCGTATCCATTCCTCACATTCTGTATGGACTTTATTGAATTGACACCCTCAGAGGGAAAAAGGTTCTGTTTGGTCATTATTGATGCTTTTTCTAAATGGGTAGAAGCTTTTCCAGTGAAGCATCCGAATGCACAAACAGTAGCAAAGCTTTTGACTACAGAATAATTCCCCGATTTGGCCTACCAAGACGCATTTACAGTGATAATGGGTTTTATTTTGTTAACCAGATTGTTCAGAAATTGGGTCAAGTGTTTCAAATTGATCTCAAAAATCATTGTGCTTACCATCCCCAATCAGCTGGACTGGTGGAAAGCCACAACGGTGTCTTGAAGAGCAAACTCTGCAAACTAATGGCAGAAACACATAGGTCATGGACTGCGTGCCTTCCGTTGGCACTCCTGTACATGCAAATCTCACCTTCCTACAAAGGACTTACACCATTTGAACTTTTGTTTGGGAGACCATATTACGTCCCGCAGTGGCAAGGATTGTTGCCAGCGGAACGTGAGGGGGGTGAGGATCTAGCAGATTATATGAAGAAGCTGCTAAATGTCAAATCTCTTGTAACCAATGACTCCTTTTTAGATTCCAGAAATGAAACCTTGTTAAGCGTGCCACCCGGGGACTAGGTGTGGATCCGAATTGTGAAGAGAAAGAATTGGTCATCCCCCAGGTGGGAAGGCCCATACCAAGTACTTATCTCAACACCTACGGCTGCAAAGATCGCTGAGAGGACTTCGTGGATTCATATCACCCACTGTAAAAAAACTCAAGGCACTTCCTTTTGCCATTGATATTGGTCAAACTCCACCGGACCTCTGAGCGCAAAGTCTGGCTACAAAGGGGGATTAGCCCAATAGGGGTTAGTTCGTCTCAAAACCAGTGAAGAAACCAACAGCGCGAGGTAGTCCTTAGGGAGGATGGCCATGTTCAAGTGGTACTTGAACTGTTACATGATGATGATTTTGGTGTCGAAAGTAAATATGTCCATACGAGAAGGAACAGTTGCAAGAGAAAAAGGAATGGTGGTGCTGCAAGTGCAAACAGGTGTTACTACTGTGTTTAAGGTGAAACTTTGTGAAGGAATTTTGGACTGTTCTAAATGGAATAATAATAATTTCTTGACTCGTGCAAAATACTTGTGCAATAGAGACTGTACGTCCTGGTCAAGTGTTTGGTGGTCAACAGATGTGAATGGATGGGAAACAAGTGGTGCAGTGATACCAGAGAAAGATAAAAGCAGGCAACAAAGAATAAAAATTATGGCAATATGGGACAGAACTATTGCAATGTTACTGTGAATGGCAATGGGAATCCATTTCTGGAGAACCAAACTCATAGTTTAGCAGACGTATGGTGGTTATGTGGAGACAACAAACTCAGATCAAGGCTTACGATTCCCTGGAAGGGAACTTGTGCACTTGTAAAGTTAATTCTGCCATTCTACATTTTCCCAGTTCCAGCAAGCAATTTCGTAAGAGAACTTGAAATAAAGCCGAAGTGCTTGAGTAGAAGAAAAAGAGAGAGGCACCGAAGTAATATTTCGATAACGGTGTCTATATCGATAGCATTGGTGTACCAAGAGGCGTACCTGATGAATACAAAGCAATAAACCAAATAGCAGCTGGTTTTACATCCATCTTTGTCTGGATTCAACCTAATAAGAATGTGGACTGGATCAACTACATTTACTATAACCAGCAGCGTTTTGTGAACTATACCAAAGATGCATTGAAAGGAATTGCTGAACAACTGGAGACCACTTCGCAGGTGGCATAGAATAGAATTGCGTTGGATATGCTCCTGGCCAAAGAAGGAGGAGTTTGTAAGATGTTTGGGACTTTCTGTTGTACATATATTCCAAACAACACTGCGCCTGATGGAAGTATCCCTCGAGCTTTGAAAGGTTTGGAAATGTTTTCCGAAGAATTGGCAGAGAACTCTGGGGTAAATAATCCCTTTACAGATTTTCTACAAGCGTGGTTTGGAAAATGGAGTAATCTCATCAGCAGCTTCCTGGTGTCCGTTGGAGTCGCTGTGGCTATCGTGGTGGTATGTGGTTGTTGCTGTATACCCTGTATCAGAGGTCTTCTACAAAGACTGGTTGATACTGCTGTTACGAAGACGATGTACCAGCAATTGCAACAGACTGGTGAAAGTGAATACATGAAAATGTGACTTTTTGCAAATGTTTTTGAAGTTTAAAAATTTGTCTTGCAAATGAAGTAATGTATGCAAAGAAAAACTTAGTTTTTACCATATGTAACAAAAAGTTGTTTTGCTTGCAGTATAAAAGTTGATGTAAACAAGTTGATCAGATCAGAGGAGATCAGATCAGTCCAGACCGGACATCTTGGCCAACATGCTGTGCAATCTGGTTAGCTGCTGCTAAAGGAAAATTCATCACTTGAGGCAGATGCGACTCGTTTGAATTTTTTCTTCTGACAGTATGATCCAGCATTAGTTTGTAAGAGCATATTGTGTTGGTATTGAAGGGATTTCCTGCATTGAACCTGTTCCAGATTGGGGGGGGGGGTTAAAGAGAAGTGGTTGTTTATTTCTGCAGGGGGGTAATGGAAGCTTAGCTGCTGTCTCTCCCTTGGAAACACGGAATACTCTTAATACTCTCATTGCTAGCTGTCTGGTGCTATAGTTGACTTCCTTACAAGACTGTAACAAAATACAGCTTCCTGTCACTTGGCCAAAGAGCTTGTTAGTTGCTAAAGGTACGTTTCAGAACCAGTGCCAGCCTGGAAGAAATGTAATCTTTGCCTGTGCTGATTTATTGCCAGTATATGGGGTGAGGGCTTTACAGAATGTGCTTTGCTGCATAGGCTACTTTTATATTGTTGTGACGATGCATCCACTGGCCATCTGTTATAAAAGCAGACAGCATTCAGTTACTGCTTGGAAGACTGACCCAGTAATACAATGAACTCTAATGATAACCCAAGGGTTACAGATTATCATAATGGCAGAAAGAAACTCAGCCATCTTCTGAGTCTTACCTCAAACAAGCATTGGTGTGCAAGCTATTCTTATGACTTGTGGCATCCCCTGATGTGATGCTTAACCAGTAAAAAAAAAAAACTCCTCTCCTCAGATTCAATGAACAACAAAAAGCGCCTGTCCTCACTCTAACTTGAGATGCAAACAAAAAAGCTCTTTTTTCAAACAGCAAACCACAGATACAGTTTATGCTACACAAGAATCATTATAGCACTTCAGTTCTGACTACAATGCACTACCGACATTAGTTTCTGATGCTGATAATGCACTGAAGACTGATCGAGATCTACCGATTGCATCTCGTAATACTATGCTTCCATAACGGCTACTCCATTTGCCCCACCCTAGCTACCCTTCTGTGAACAACTGTAGTTTCCTGTGTTTATTCAGTCATATTTTATGATGTTATGTAGTCTTTTTTATGTATCTGAAGCAGCAGAATTGAAAATACAATACAATACAATGCACCCAGTGATTAAAACAATCTTGTGAGTTAGACTCTGTTTTAGAAAATAAACCATTTTTGAGATTATAACCTGAGCAGAAATTGTCATATGCATTCAGCATTTCAGATCTGTTACCTGAAGGTAACACTGATAAAAATGAGTGTGTGCTTCCTAAACATCCTCTAAATTTGCTTATTAAAAATGCACTAAAACACTGGGGAAACTGAAGCCTGATATTTTGTCTGCTTGTAATACACAGTATAAGGAAGCCCCCCCCCCACCTTCACACACACACACACACACACACACACACACACACACACACCATATGCTTCTTTTTTGTAAGGAGGTATAATTCTGGGTTTGAATGAGAAGCAGGTCGTATATACTTCATAAAATACATCGTATGAAGCTGTCTGCAATGCACCAAGGTCTGTTTCACTTCAGAAATGCATGTAGTTGTTGTGTAGCAAAGCTCCACATTTGTAGTTTACTTTTCTGTATTGCACTGCATCCTCCAATAAGTTGAAATTCTCTCATGCCTTATTGTACAGTTTTCCATACAAAACACTGAGTTTTCTGAACTGCATAGGCAAAACCTCAGCCATTAACATTATGCCTTGAGGTAGCGATTCTTTAATCTATATTGTGCACAAAAACTAATCTTCCTAAATCTGACCCACTGTCCATGCTCTTTGTGACTCCCAAGTGTGTGAAGTGGACATTTTGTTGGAAATTAACAGCTTTTGGCTGCTGCCGTTTTTGCCAGTCAGTAATGATGTACAACCTTACACTACATTAACTAGCAAAGTACATCCAATCATTTCTTAATGTCAATTTCTGGAAAACAAAGTAAGGAGCTATAACTGTGAGAATTTTTCAGGACTTTGTATATCACTGATGCCATAAATTCAGTTAAAGGAATTCTAACATCACATTTATAATTCCAAAATTCATCTTTTGCAAGTTTACTTAAACATTTAAATATTGCACTTGCCATCAGACTTTGCGTAATCATAAGATGTTAAGTTGTCTATCTCGCCTTCATTCTTGCTGGATGGGTTCGGAGCCGAACCTCGGCTCCGACTCGGCCACTACTAAAGCTCGAGAGCTAGTTCCACCGGCTCGAGGCTCCCCTATATCCCACAATGCTAGGCGGTATCTACTCAGATCTCGTTTGCCGCTTAGCTGACGAGGTGCTTTGTTCCAACCGGCTCTACAGGTTAGTGTATTTCTTAGACTTTTAGCCAACTTAGACCCCTTTAATTTTATTTTCTAGTATCCCTTACTTAGATAGTTTGATTCCAGTCCCTGTCTTTCGAATCCTTCCCTTTAATCCTTGATTTTTTTCCTCAAAATCCACCTTAGGCCTTAGGCCCCTTTCCCACCCCTCCTAGTATTTGGAGTGAGTGTTTGTGTGGAAACTTTTTCCTTATTTAATTTGGTGTGCTTGTGTGAGTGATTCCTATCTTTAGAACCATGTCTAAAGAATCTAAGGTCTCAGGCTTTAAGAAGTGTGACTCATGCTGTCAGAAAATGTCTCTGACAGACTGTCACACTTCTTGTGTCTACTGCCTGGGACCTTTGCACCTGCAGGACTCATGTGCTGTTTGCCATGGATTCAGCCCTCAAGTCCTGCAGGAGCGGAAAAATAAGCTCATTTTAAGGGGCTTATTGAAGCCTGAGGGTCCCCCAACTCAATCTTCGGGGAAACCCTCCAAGCCTTCCAGACCGTCGGCTCCAGTATCTGAGTCGTCGGCTGGAGCTTCAAAGCCTGTTCGGACATCGGCTCCGGCTGGAGCCGATGATTCTCGAACACATGTTCCTACTGTTTCCTCGGCTCCGGCCGGAGCCGAGGTAGACACCGTTGAATCGGTTCCGATTAGGTTATCGGAACCGACTTCCAGAAAGAGGTCTAGATCACCATCTATCGGATCCGTTCATTCGGCTCCAGCATCGCCATTGTTGTCTGAACGGAGCCATAGATCTCATTCCTCTAGGTCGTCGAGACTTTCAGACCATGACCTACAGAGGGTGGTGAGTCGACTTCTCAAGTCCGAGGCACTGGCCCAAATGCTTCATAGCCCGACTCAACAGTCGATGGCTATTCCCGTCACCCAGAATGTTCCTCCTCTGACTCTTTTGAGTTCGGAGCCGGGGCTGATCGGACCCGAGACTATGGGTGCGTCGGTACCGAACTTTCTTTTCGGCACAGTCATCGGCTCCGATTTCTTCTTTGGAGGAATCTCGGCGCCGGACTTCCCTTGTCGGCTCCGAGGGGGTGAGTGGCATCGGACCCTTGTCCGACCCCGCTCTCCCTCTCAGTGCTTCGGCTCTGGTGAGTTCGGCTCCGACATCGGCCTCGGAGCCATCACTGTCGGTGCCGGGGGAGGTTTTCAGCTTTTCAGAGCAGAGACCTCTGGCCCTGCCTGACAGGGGTGTCTTCGAGGTCATGAGGAGCGTGTTAGAACCAGGTTCTACCCCACAGTCGGCTCCATCTGCCCCTCCCTCCACGGTGCCTGCGGTGATTTCTTCTCACCCCCTCATCCCGGATCGTAGAGAGCCAGCCCCTCAAGTATCCCCAGTGGGTATTTCCTCCTCTTCCGAGGCCTCTCCTGACCTTGTAGGAGAGCCCCCCTAGGAAGAGACAGTGCAAGAGGAAGCACATTGACTCCCCTGAGTCTGTCACCTCTGACACTGATTTAGAGGATTCTGAGGGTTCCGCTCGTTCCCCCTCTGAAGATGTCTCCTTTGCGGACATCCTCGAAATCTTAAAACAGAGGGGGAATTGGCCAGCCCTTAACCCATCAGAGGATGAATCCATGTATCTTGAGGCATTTGGCTCTCGCCCTTCCACCTCTTGGGTGTCCCCTCCCTTTGACCCCCTCATGGAAGTGGTGGCAAGGAAGGCTTGGACGGCTCCTGACTCAGTGGAACCCACCCCCAGGAGACCGTCAAAATTCATCACTGCCCCGAAGGATAAAGAATACTTAGCCAAAAGCTGCGGCCACCAAGAAGGAGCTAGCTGATCCTTCAGTACCTGTCCATCCTCCTAACAAGGAGTCTAGGACCATGGACAGGTAAGGTAAGCGGATGTTTTCGTCAGCGACCTTTTCTATGCGCTCGCTGAATTACCTGTGTCATTTCACTCGTCTCCAGAGGGATTTGCTCAAGGAAGCGAGTGAAATGTTAAAGGATCCATCAGCTGCGGGTTTTCAGGATAGAATGAACTCTCAGCTGGTTAACTCCTCCATGCGCCTCCTTTCATATGCGGCAGACGGAGCGAGTAGAGCGGCAGGTACAGGTGTGGCCTTACGTCGGCACGCCTGGATGCGGCTGTGTAACTTTGCGGACCCTTTCAAGGCGTCTTTCACTAACTCCCCCTTTGATGGATCATCCCTCTTTGGTCCTCAAGTGAAGGAAACTCTGACTAGGTGCGAGGTTGAAGGGCAAGACTCTCTCTGCCGTGGGAGTCCATTTTTCTACTCCTTCTAGACCTTACCCCAAAGGTCAGAAGGGGGGAAAGATGTGGTTCCGCAAACAACCACAGGGAGTCTCGCCTGACGCACAGAGTCGGTTCCCCTCTAGAGGCAGAGGGGGGAACAATAATAATAGACGCCGTCCTAGAGGCAGGGGGGGGCCCGCAGAACCAGGGTAGCAGAGAAACTTTCTCTAACAAACCCTTTCAGCACCCCTGAGGGGCTGCCCGGCTGTGGGGGAAGATTATCGCTGTACCCGGAAGCCTGGCTTTCCCTTACCAAAGACAAGTGGGTACAGTCGATCATATCCGAGGGCTACAAAATTCCATTTATTCATATCCCAAGACTATCCAAAAGTTCCCTTCCAGACGTTCCACCCAATCAAAGGGAACACGCAGCGCTAGAAATTTCAAAGCTGCTTTCAAAAAGAGCCATTCAACCAGTTCCAGCAGACCAACAAGGATCCGGAATCTACTCCAGATTCTTTTTGGTGCCAGAGAAAACAGGGGACTGGAGACCCATCTTGGATCTCAGCATCTTGAACAAGTTTGTCAAGAGAACGAAATTTCGGATGGTCACGCTGCAGTCCATTCTGCCCTTTTTGGGGCAGGACAACTGGATGTGCTCTATAGACCTCCAGGATGCGTACTATCACATCAGAATGAACCGACGCTCCAGGAGATTTCTCCGCTTCAGGCTGGGAACCAGTCATTTCCAGTTCAGGGCCCTGCCCTTTGGTCTCACTACAGCCCCCCGAGTGTTTACCAAATGCATGGCGGTGGTCGCTTCTCATCTGAGACGGCAAGGATTCCAAGTGTTTCCATATTTAGACGACTGGCTCCTAACAGCCTCCACCAAGCATCTTCTCCTTCTTGCCAGAGACTACACCTTACGCACATGTCAAACACTAGGCATCTCCATAAATTACGAAAAGTCTGTCTTGTCGCCTTGTCGCCTTGTCGTGTTATTACCTTCATAGGCGCAAATCTAGAGACAGTCAACATGTCAGCCAGACTCACAGAGCAAAGGGTAGCAGACATACACAGACAGGTCTCTCTTGTCTTGCAGAGCAACAAGGTCAAAGTCAGACTAGTCCTGAAGGTCTTAGGAATAATGGCGGCGGCTATCCCTCTCCTCCCTTTAGCCCGCTTCCACATGAGGATCTTACAATGGATGCTATTCACACAATGGTCATTCCAACGACTTCCAATGTCCCACTCTATTGTGATAACTCAATCATGCAGGAATCATCTATCTTGGTGGATCACATCCCCCCAGCTCTACCTAGGAAAACCTTTCGTTCCCTCTCCTCCAGTTGCTACATTGACAACGGACGCCTCCCTGATCGGGTGGGGGGGCATTACCAGGGCAGGACGGTCCAGGGCATGTGGCAGCCTTTCGAGTGCCACTTGCACATAAATGTCCTAGAGATGAGAGCAGTGCTTCTGGCGTTGCAAGCCCTTCAAGACTCTCTTCCCAAGGGAACTATAGCAATTCAGACAGACATGTCTGTAGTGTGGTACATCAACAAACAAGGCGGAACCAGATCTTACCCCTTATGTCGAGAGGCACTCAGACTGTGGCAGTGGGCGATTTCTTCTCATCGATTTCTGTTAGCAACGCATATTCCCGGGAAGTTCAGTGTGATTGCAGACAAGTTGAGCAGGGCTATTCTCATGCCTCACGAGTGGTCTCTGAAGAATTCAGTGTTGGAGGAAATTTTTCAAAAGTGGGGCCGGCCTTGCTGCGACCTTTTTGCTACTCCTCAAAACAGCAAGTGCGACGATTTCTTCACCCTCTTTCCCCAACCAGGCCACCCCAGCAGAGACGCTCTAGTCCACGATTGGCCCCGGGGACTTCTATATGCTTTTCCACCCTTCCCACTGATATCTCAACTAATTCAGAAAGCCATCGCTCTGAATGCTTCCATGATCCTCATTGGCCCTTACTGGCCTCGACAGGTTTGGTTCCCTTTTCTTCACCGTTATCTGTTGGAGCAACCTTGGCATGCTTCCATGATCCTCATTGGCCCTTACTGGCCTCGACAGGTTTGGTTCCCTTTTCTTCACCGTTATCTGTTGGAGCAACCTTGGCATCTGGACCCAGTTCCAGACCTCTTGACCCATCAGTCGGGTCAGTTGCACCACTCCCTTCTCTCTCTCTCTCCACCTCACAGCGTGGTTACTCCAGTTCCAGCTTTAGCCAGGCTTCCTTTAATATCCCACTCAGTTCGAGATATTTTGATAGCCTCTCTTAAATCTTCCACTCGGAAGATTTATAATAGCAAATGGAAACGTTTTTCCTGTTGGGCAGAGTCAAAGAATTTAGATCCTTTAACTGCCTCCATTCAATCTATCCTGGATTTTCTAGCCGAGCTTTTCCACTCAGGTTCATCTCCGTCTACCATCAAGGTTCAATTGGCGGCTATATCTAACTTTCATGTAGGTGTCTCAGAGTCTTCCATTATGGCTCACAAGCTCTGTAAAGCCTTCCTAAAGGGAGTTTTTCTCCTCAAACCACCTATCAAGGATCCTCCTCCTCTATGGGATCTGAACTTGGTTCTAGCATCTTTAATTCTCCCTCCCTTTGAACCTGCGGCTTCTTGCTCAATGAAGTTGTTATCTTGGAAAACTCTTTCCTGGTAGCTATTACTTCAGCTAGAAGAGTCTCTGAACTCCATGCTCTGTGTAGTCGACCCCTTTATTTATTGTTTCATAAGGATAGGGTATCCTTACGTACTAATCCATCCTTTTTGCCTAAGGTAGCTTCACCAGCAAATTTGAATCAGACCATTGATCTTCCAGTGTTCTTCCCTAACTACTCAAACAGATCTGAGCAAAAATTACACAGCTTGGACGTTCATCGCCAACTTAGGTACTATTTAGACAGGGCCAAACAGTTCAGGAAGTCCGATCAACTGTTTATTTCCTATGCGGAAGGTAGAATGGGCCTTCCAGTTACTAAAGTATCTCTCTCTAGATGGCTTACTTCGTTGATTACCTTTGTTTATGAGATCAGACATCAACAGTTGCCATCCAAACCCAGAGCTCATTCAACTAGAGCTTTAGCCACATCTATAGCTTTTCAAGACAGACTGCCTATTGATTCGATTTGTTCTGCAGCTACTTGGGCCTCTCCCCATACCTTCATTTCTCATTACAAGTTGGACTTAGCCTCTAGGGGTCGAGCCAGCTTTGGTTCCACTGTTCTCAAGAGTCTGTTCCGACAGGCCACCCGGGACAAGGTGCTAGGGACGCAGTCCCATCCAGCAAGAATGAAGGCGAGATAGACAACTTAACATTTAGAAGTTATGTACCTACCATAACGTTCCATGTTAGTTGTCTTCTTCTCGCCTTCTTTCTTGCGTCCCACCCTCCTTCCCCCAAGCCTGGACAGACCTAGAGGATTGTTTTTTTCTGGTAATTTTCTCATCTTGTTTTTCCCCACAGCTTGTCCACCTCTGTTTCCCTTTGTTAGGTTTAGGATACCTTACCCTCAGGTTTAGAGGTGGATTATTTCTCCAGGTTATGGAGCTGCCTTTTGTTGCTTGGTCTAGCTATCAAACGAGATCCGAGTAGTTACCGCCTAGCATTGTGGGATATAGGGGAGCCTCGAGCCGGTGGAACTAGCTCTCGAGCTTTAGTAGTGGCTGAGTCGGAGCCGAGGTTCGGCTCCGAACCCATCCAGCAAGAAAGAAGGCGAGAAGAAGACAACTAACATGGAACGTTATGGTAGGTACATAACTTCTAATTATTAGTGATTTGCACATTATGGCTTTCTCTGAGACAAAGAAAACATCCTTTGTCCATTGTCGTCTGTGTCCACACAGCAGTTGATGTGAGCTGCTTGCTACCAGTGGAGGATGGTTGCTGCTTAGCTAATTTATTTGGTGATAACTGCACTGTAGTTATCTCAGGCCCTTTTTATTAGCTGGAGCACCCTTCAGCTCATCATATCTTGATCATTTTATTTATATTCATGTTTGCCTCTTTCTTGTGATAATGTCCTGCTTTGGAGTCATTCTGCATTTTATGACTCATTGCGGATGACCTGTCAGTGTATTACTCACATCAGTATTTTTTTAAGATGGTCCTGTGTAATATGTCCTTATATCCCAAAACTTTGTCCATCTTTTTGTGCTACTATTGTACATAGGACTTTACATCACTCCACATAACTAGAAACAAAATAGAAAGTAAAATATACACAGCTATATGTTTTGCATTTCTTTATTTAGTCAAAAGTGCATAGTTTGGGAGTAAATGCCCTTTAATTTGCACACATGGCCGCTGCTGTAGGCCAAACAGAATGTCCTACAAAAGTGAATGATTATGTTTTTCAGAATAGTAACATAGGATGATAAAGGTACAGGTTATGAGCCTACTGTAAAGAACCCTGATAATATTACATGACTGCCTGTGAGTGGAAAAGTTTACTTGTTGGTCAGTTTTGCAATGCAATGTAACTGCTGTCTTGCAGCAGCCTCTGCAGTACCTGAAAGATAAAAACTCGACTGTCCGGGTTTTTATATTAGAGTTGGTATGTTATTGTTGAGAATATTTTTAATTGTATAATTTGTAATATTGTGTGACAAGAACAAACTGTAAGGTGCAATGATAAATCCCGTTGACTTCAAGAAATAAACAATAGAGATAATAGTGACCAGAACCAAGAAAAACTGGTTAAAACGTCTTTAATTGGAACACAGTTCAAGCTTGCAAGTATAAAACACTTTCGCCTTCAGATTTCATTAGGCAGATACAGAAACATTAAAATCTTTGTTTGAATAGTAAATATCACATGATGTAATTAAGTAATTAAAATTCAATGAACCTGCATTTGCAAGATGGGGTTTTAAAGTGACCCTTCCATTTAGACCTGGAAAAATAAGAGCTCTAAGTCTAAATATCCATTTAAGTTCTTCCTTTTCAGTTTTGCTTTTTGCATTCCCTCCTCATAATGGTTCATGTATTATGCTTAAAGTCATAAATTTAATAGTATGTGTAGTATCAGTGTCAGAAATATGCTTATGTAATGCATTAGTTCGTACGTTTCTTGTAATATCTGATATATTTCCAATTTGTCATCCCTACATAATATGCCTCGCATTTAGTGTACTTCGCAGTGATGCAGTGATAGTGTTGTCGCCTCACAACAAGAGGTTCTCCGGTTCGATTCTTGGCTGGGGTGCCTTCTGTACAGAGTCTGCATGTCCTCCCTGCGTTTGTGTGGGTTTCCTCTGGATGCTCCAGTTTCCTCCTACTTTACAAAGACATGCATCTGGAGCATTTCTCCCTGGGCCTCCGCTGAAAAGTGGCTTTGTTCCGTGTCAGACTTTCCCAGTTAATAAATGTTAAATAAATAAATATAAATATGTTACATGTGTTACCGATGCCATAGGCATAAAGCTTAACTTACTGACCAGTTACTGGATGCTTAAATGATTTATCTGTATATATGTGCACATGCACGCATTAGTTATATTTAAATGTACCGCACTTAGTGCACTGAAAAAATTATGTAGTTGGTTGCTCTTTCTTTATAACGTAATTTATTTTTCAGATTAACATTTCTTTTGTAACTAATGATAGGTTTTTCATTCAATTTTTAATGTACATGCATCAAAGTAGGCCAATATTTATGTATTAGTCACTTACCCGCTGGTGTATTTTTATTATGTGAGCATGCATCTTTGTGTATTATGTCCTGTAGAGATTACATGTATTTGAGTTCTAGTATGAAACAATGGTTTCGATTCCTCATCACGTTTACAAAGGACATCTTTTCTTATGCTGTGAACATCCTTAGTGTCGTACCTTCTGTGTATAAAGTCTTGAGCTGTAGTCTGTAATTGACTTGCCACATTATTGTCTATAGTATTAAGCTTAGCCACCCTTACTAGCTGTTTTTAAATGGTGCATACATACTCAGTCTTTGCAAGTATGTATTTCTTTTAATAGGTTTCCTGTATGATGTGGTTTGAATACGCCCTAATTCATCTTTACTAAGTGTTAATTCTAAAAAGCTGATCTCTTTAGCTGAAATGTTACTTTTAAACTTTAGGAAGTTAGTAGTGTTTTTTATATATGTGTGTGTGTGTGTGTGTGTGTGTGTGTGTGTGTGTGTGTGTGTGTGTGTGTGTATATATATATATATATATATATTCAAGAAATTAATATATAGTAAGTAATGCAGTAATACTTAGACATCAAACCTTAGAGTTATATATGTGTGGGTATGTAATATTACACTTGCGTGTTGTAAATATGTAAGCCCCACAGTACTTGAGTACCTCTTTTCAAAGGTAATCTATGAATTTTAGCCTGGTTAAGTGACTTGCTCAGTTGTACAGTGCTTTGTGAGTCAGTTAAACAGAAACATATCATCTTGTATGAGTGCTGTACCTAAATTAGCAAATCTAGATTTGCATTATATCACTTGGCAGCTGATAGCCATAAACCTGTCTAGTGTTTACTCCTGGACTTTTTGTATACGTTTCTAATGTTAGAATTGTAGATTGTATTCTTTTTTTATATATAAGGTATTGTATATAAGGTATTGTGCTGTTACTACTTTGTGATTGTAGGTTAACTAGATTCATTTGCTACATACGTATTAGAAACACATGCAAAAAAGGCTATGACAAGTGTTAGAATTTTTATGCATAAAACTAAAAACTTTGGCGGTGCTCTGTAACAGTTCTCTGAATCTATATTTAGATATGGACACAGTTAAGATTCGTATAATTGCTTATTGCATGAGTCTTGGTTTAGTATTAGTACCGCCCTCTTTGACAGTGGTTGGCCACATGAAGCTAATGAAAAGCATGGTTGTGACTTGCAGCAACTAACATTACGCTCTTACTTGTCTGCTCTCATAGATTGCCTTGGCAAATCTGCAGCTACGTGCTTTATTGTTTTTTGCTAACTTTTCTTATGCCTTTGAATCCTTAAGGTGAAGGTTCATGGCTGTGATTTGCAAACCTGTTGTGGAGGCTGTTGTGTTTGAGTTCATTACTTCTGTTCAGGCCAGTTTCTCTGTATTTGTAGCTCCCTGTAAAGCCAACAGTGTGTGGCATGTTATTTAGCTGCTGTTCTTCTGCATGATATAGCATTGTTTGTGATATTACTGAAACAATCTCTCTCTCTCTCTCTGTCTGTCTCTCAGACAGATATTCAGACCTGAATGTTACTATTAGCATTTGGATGGCTACCCATTAGAAGTATTTTTTCTTTTTTCTTTTTTTTTTTTTTGTAGAAGTAGTGGAGATCATTTGACAAATTGGAGAATAACCATTCCATTTCTAAGAAACACAATGGAAACTGTAAACCGCTAATGTCGCTCATGTCACGTGTTAGTGTCACTGTAAATGTCAGTTGCTCATAGCAGAATGCATCCTATTTAGCATCACTGATATATAAGCATTGCATTGAAAGTGTTCCCTTAAAATATTTGTTAATTGGATACACTCTGTGGCAAGTGGCCTAATAGTTTCATTTACATAGAATCAGAGCATACTCCATTGTCTTTGCTGTTATGCATTGTTAACATTTTTATTTTATCATTTCAAAATTATTGTGCATTATTCCAAAACAACATTTTTTTCTAATTGTGTGTTTGTCTGCAGATAGCACAGTGCTAGACTTTCTTCCACAGTATGAATATCACAAGATGTTGAATGTGTTCAGCTTTGCTGCATGTCTTTCAGTTCACCAGGCATGTGCATATATTTATGCACAGTCAGTTGTTTTAGCTAAGAAATCACCATAGTGAAATGGTAGGGAATGCTTCCTAATGGAGAATGATTTCCAGATATGTTTCAGCTCAGCATTAACTAAAATGCTGCATTCTGCACTTTCAAATATATATATATTTATATATGTGTGTGTGTGTGTGTGTGTGTGTGTGTGTGTGTGTGTGTGTGTGTGTGTGTGTGTGTGTATACATATATATATATATATATATATATATATATACATATATATATACATATATATATACATATATATATATATATATATATATATATATATAAAATAATTAATACATTGTTACTTTTATACATATTGATAGCCTTATGTTGGGGAGCAAGTCTTTATTCATACCTAGTATACTAAACTAAAATTAGACAAAATTAACACTTATCTAATGGAGCTAGATGTTGAATCCAGAACGATAAGCTGTATAGTACCCATAGAAGACTGGGCCATGTTAAAGCCATCATCCACTGCAGTGGAGCCTGTCAAAGATGAGTTGGGCAGCATGGACTTGGTGTCTTCAACAAATGTTGTCACTCAACAGAGCCATTACTTCCTTACAGAAATTTGGTGAGCAGTGGTTTACAGATTTGAAAACCACTGATTCTGAGTCCACAGCTAGAATAGGAATCCTGGAAGAACACAAATTTGGTTGACTGAGTGTCTGAGCTCAAGGAGCACTCTCATTTCTCTCCATTATTCAAGAAAATAAATGATTTAGAAAACAAAATTAGTCCAAGAAATAGCATGTAAATATGGCTAGCCACCCGACGGTGTAAACCTTGGCTCTAGATGATTGTCACTGTTGAAGTTGCACCCCCGACCCCATGTGCAAATGAAAAAGGGGTTGTGGATGTACGGATGGATTTGGCTTAAAGGAGAGAGTAAAATAGGGAATATTGCCTTCTTCCAGAAATAGTTACCCACTTTTCTTGACTGGGAACCCTCTGCTCCCTTTAGCCACTGATAATGCATATTATGCATTATAAGTGAAACCAACCCATCAGCATATCCCACCTTGAGCTATTATTGTAAAAATTATTTCATTCAGAAACAGACAGTTTTGCAGAAAATGTGGCCAGTGGGAAAATTTGCCCTCAGTGGTAAGGTTAATGAATTTGGGAATGACTGTTCAACCAAAGTTTCCAGGCAAGGAAGGGAGTCTTGACTGTTCATTCATCTATTGAAGTCTAAAGGTCTTAGTATGTTATTGTGGTACTGCAGAAAATTACAACTACATCATCATGGAAAGAGCATTCCAAACAGACTATATGTGAAGCTGCAGATCTGTGTCAGTAACCAGAAGTAATATCCATTCTGGACTTCTTGGCCATACATAAAATCTTTGTTTCAAGATTGTAATACTTTTAGCCAGAAATTAGGTACTGCATCTGGGCCTGGGGTTTTCCCAATTATGAGCTTTTAAATTTTGTTACAATTTCTCTGTCTGCTGCTTCATCCCATTTCATATCCTGTACTTGTAGACTTCTTACTGTTTCTTTTACTTCCTCTATCCATTTAGCATCTTTGTTTCACAGGGTCTTCATAGATATTTCTCCAAAATGTAGCTATTTCTTCTTTTTTGGTGGTGTTTCTACTCCTTTTGATTTGTTTCCCAATTCTCTATAAAACTTGAGTCATCAGTGAATTGCTTATTTTGTACTTTTCCTTTATATTTATGTTTTTTTCTGCCTGTGCTGATATCTTTAGTTTATTATTTGCAATAATGTATGACAGATCTTGATCTGTTCTGATATTGTCTAACTAATTTTGTTGATCTGTTCCCCTGTCTTAATTGCTTTATAGTTTTCTCTATTTGACACTCCCATTATAGCATTTGATTTCATCCTTATTGATCAGTGTTTTTATGGTAAGACTTTACCCGTTATTAATTTAGCTGCATAGTAATATATCCTATTTGGGTGGCCACGGTGGTGCAGCGGTTAGCCTTGCCGCCTCACAGCAAGAGGTTCTCCGGTTTCATCCTCGGCTGGGGTGCCTTCTGTGCAGAGTCTGCATGGCCTCCCTGTGGTCGCGTGGGTTTCCTCCGGGTGCTCCGGTTTCCTCCCACATCCCAAAGACATGCTGTAGGTGGATTGGACACTCTAAATTGGCCCTAGGTGTGTGTGTGTGTGTGTGTGTGTGTGTGTGTGTGTGTGTGTGTGTGTGTGTGTGTGTGTGTGTGTGTGTGTGTGTGTGTGTGCGCGTGCGTGCGTGTGCTTTCTGTGCAAGATTGGCTGGCAACTCGATACCGTAAAACCCCACTGCCAATCATGAGTGGACAGGTGATCCACTGTGGCGACCCCTAACCGGGAAAAGCCGAAAGAAGAAGTAGTAGTATATCCTATTTACTTCTATTATATTACATGAATTTCTGTTAATAGTTTTGATTACTGTGCTCATTTGGTTTATCAGACTTTTAACATTTTGGGTTTTATTGACTTTCTGTAATCTATTTCTTTTATCGATCTTAATATATCTGTCCATCTGTTAAATCAAGCAACTTTTCCCTTAGTTAATTTTCTTCTAAATTGAGGGCACATTCCTTGCTATTCGTTTCCTGTGAGTATTCTACAGAAAGTTCCAATACCTCTTCCTCTGACACATTCTCTTCAGCTGCATCCTACATCATCCATCGCTCTTTCATATGGGAACTCATTGTCTTATCACTCCACAATATTGACTTTGTCACAGTTGCCACTGCTTCCTGCTCATTCCTTTGCTGTGCAACTCCAGCTGAACTTTTGTGCTGGTTTCCCACTGAAGGCTCCAGGGTATCTTCATGTGGCAAGTGATCAAATGCTTCCCATTCCACCTGTTTCTCCTAAATTTGTGGACTCATTGTTCCATTATGCTGTGGTGTTACCAGAGTTGGATTTTCTGCACTAAATCCTTCATTTTCCAGGCAATCCATAACTTCAGTTTCTATTTCATTAAGTTCTTCATTACTAATCCTCTTTTCTATTTACCCCTTTGTTTATTTTATTTTTTGTATTGTGAAATGTTCAATATCCTGATGCCTTTGCCTGTATTTCTCATCAAATATCTTCAGTGCTGCTTTTTTCATATTGATTAGGTTTGCTTTCTCCTTTGCATAAATGTTGCACCATGTTATATATCTTTCTCATGTCCATATTTCTTCTTCAGATGTCTCCTGCTCCACCTGTTTCTCCTTACCTTAGGACTCATTGTTACATCATGCTGTGACATAACCTGTATTAGACTTTCTGCATTAAATACTTCACTTCGTGGTTATTCCAATAACTTCATTTTCTATTTGTTTAACTTCTTCTTGCTAATCTTGTGATCTACATTCCCCTTTTGTGATCTTATTTTTTATATTGTAAATGTTTCCGTATCTGGGTGCCTTTGCCTGTATTTCTCTTTAAATGTTCTTGGAGCTGCTTTTTTGTATTGATTAATTAATTTGGCTTTCTGCTTTGCATAAATGTTGCAGAGTATCAGATCTCTTTCTTTCTTTCCCATGTCTTTTTTTTCTTTCTTATACCTTTCAAAAACCTCTAGATTTTGTTCTTTATATTTTCACAGTTCCTCATTTGCTTCGTTTTTCACGTGGCCCAAAGTTTCTTGATGTATATAATGTTTTTTATGGATTTGTTGTACTAATGAATACAAATTTGCATTTGAAACTTTTCACAATTTTTCTTTTGCAGGTATTTTTCTTTCCACTTATTTTTCTCTTAATCTTTTTGAATATCTTCTGTCTGGAAATTCTGTTCATCTTTACGGCTCTTTTTTTAGCCAGTCTTTTTTTTTTTTGCATGGATTACTACTTCCTTCTACAACAGGGGAGCCATCTTTCCCTGAGTCTGTCCTAATCCCATTGTAGGAATGTAAATGGTTCCTTGTCTTGAGGATTCTACACTGTCATTTTTTCCATTCCTGGCACCAGTGCATATAGCAGGATTGGGCACTATTTTAACCAGAGACTTTTGCACCCAGCTCTCTTTTTTATTTTGTAACCTATGTCTGTCAGCGATGTATACTATGTAAAATGCAGTCTATATATATATATATCAGTGTTGTCTTAGAGAAATTGTGTAAAAATAGGGTCCACTTCATGACGGTGCTCACCAAGACTTGAAGATGAATTAAATTCCAGTAATACTATTCTTCTTTGCTTTCTGATTTTATCATCTCTCCATTCAGACCCCAGTGAAGATTCACTAAGGTTTAGCATATTTGAGACCCAAGGCATTAACTTGTTTCAGTTATTTCATTATATCAAAAAATGAAATAAAGAACACTAAAACCAAATAAAAGGTTCAAGTGTAAAGAATACACAGTAGGCACAATATATCGGTTAAGCTTTTTTGTTTCTTTAATAGTAACAATGGAACTTCATCAAATAACACACAGTAAATCCATTTCCTTTTTGTACAGAAAAGTACCAACCAAAAACATGTATTAATTAAAATCTCAGTGGAGACAAACTAACCTCCCCCTTCTCTACTCTCATGAATTGTTAAAACATTTTGTGTGTTTAAAACCAAAGTACAAATTTTTGTAGGAAAATCAATATATAAAAAATAGAAAGTATTTTCTAAAACTTTTTTTTTCTTTTTACAAATGAACAATGATTTCAAACTGTATCTGCTATTAGAGCTAGTAAGCTATTTATAGATAAATGGCCTTTTATTCCTGGACTCTGCATAGCATTTAAAATAATTTGCCAATAGGTTTCCCTATATTCCAAATAGCAAGACCAGTTGCCTCCCCTAACATTCATTGCTACTTTCTCCAGGACACAAAACACATTTTTTTTTAATTAAAACAACTCATGGAGTGTCTAAAAAGAGCATTGGTGCTGTCTTTTTTCCTAATAGCATACTTGTGTTGGTATAGCCTGTTTTTTGGTGGAATTCGTCATCTTTCCTATATAGAAAAAATGTGCACAATAAACAGTGCAACATGCATCACTCGCTTAGTATTACAATCAAACATGCCTGGTATAGAAAAAATTCTATTAATGTTCCCTGCCATCACACATGTGGTCTCATATATATATCTGCATTCTTTGTGGGCAGTGCACTTTCTCATTTTACCTAGTTGGCTCCTGCTGAACTTACTTTTTTGTTTGTTTTGTTTTCAAATAAGTTCTTAATATTCTTGCCTTTTCTGAAGACTATCTTAGGTGATGGTCCCAACTTTTCTGTGAGTTCGAAAGCCCCAAATACTCCCTTCCAGTTTTTTTCTATTATGTGTCTTGTAGTAGAACACTAATCATATGTTAAAACACAAATGTTGTTCTTAAACTTCATAGTAGTTTTTCTAAGCTCTGAATCTGAGTTCCTTAATAAAGGGGCATAATGTGACATTCTGTCTTTCAGAACCATTGCTTCCTGGTCTTCTAACATTTGTGGAGGGGTAATTCCTTTATTTAAACATTTGTTTTAATGTGAAAAACTCCTTGTTCAAAAATGTATCCTCAGTAACCAACCATGACAATCTTATCATCTGGCCTTTAACCACATTTATTGTTTTACCAATTTGGATGATTACTTTCAAAGTGAAGAAAACTGTTAAAATTGGTAGATTTCCTGTAGATGTACGACTTATACTGTTTTCTCTCTTTATTTTTATAAAGGTGTATATCTAGGTCGTCAGTAAACCTTTTATATAAGATGACATTCTTTCTAAAAAAAACTCAGTATTATAAATTAATCTCTTTTCAAACTCCCCCATAGAAAGAATTGCATAGGACAGAGCATATGGTGTACCCATGACAGTTCCTCTCTTTTGCAAAAAAACTTCACTCTCTAAAACACAAAATAATTATGTTTTAAACAAAATTCCAAAAGTTTAATCACAAAAGCAGTACACGGACCTTTATCCATTATATTCCAAATGGCCTCCAAACCCCATTTTAAATCAATGTTGGTGTTGAAGGCATTGACATCCACAACAGCCCAATAGTAATCATTTTGCCACTCCACTCCAGTAACTAATTGACTTACTTCCTGAGTATTTTTAACATATGCAGCCATTCATAAATACTTTTTAAACAAAAAAATCAAGAAAATGCCCACATTCTCTAAATATAAATTTACCCCTGACACTATGGGCCTTCCAGGCAGGTCGGATAAAATTTTATGCACCATGGGAATAGCATACAAAATTGGATCAACAGGCTTAGCAAAATACAACCTTGTAACATTTGCAGAGTCCAGAAACCAAGTACCCCCCCCCCACCCTCTCCAGCAATTCCAGTAATAATGCATTAAAGTGCTTAATTGGATTATTAGATAATTTGACATACTCCTCCTCATTCATTAATAAATTTCTGACCGTAATATCGTACTTATTCCTATGTAACACCACCCAATTACCCCCTTTTTATCTGACTGCTTGAACACATAACAGTCAGTGTTGTCCCTCAACTGGTTTAAAGTCTGCCATTCCTGTTTGGTTAAATTGAAATTTTTTTTTAACTTTTTGAAACTTAAAATATTCCAGCTGAACCTTTTTAACCAACACCTGTTCAAACAAAATTACAGGAGCGGATAACTTGGGAGGAAAAAAAGTACTTGCAGTTGAAAATTTGGGAATAGATAACTTCCTATATCTCATGCCAAACAAACTTTGATCCGTCTCATTATCACATCCATTTTCATCACCAAGAATACATTATCGTACACAGATAAATTTAGCAATGAATCATCATTGTTGGCATCATCATTTTCATTTTCACATACATTTGTTTCCAACAACACATTCTTCTTAGCAAAATACACTCTCAAATAACGTCCTAACTTTTTCACATCAAATACAGTGTCAGCTAAAGCAGAAATCATTGTAGGTACAAACTTTGTACCTTTTCCCAGTACTTAAAAACAATCCTGACAAATATTTATATCAGACAAATTAATTACCTGTAAAGCTTGTGAAATAACATTTGCTTCATTACTGGAACTGACAGAATCATTAGGAAAAACATTATACCCAAAAGAAGTCCAAAATTCATTCCTTAAGTCTTTTTGAAGTCCCTGGTCCTGTTCATGCTCTTTCCTTTCGCTGATGAAAAAACCTAATTCTGCTTTGATTCAACTTGCTGCAGTTGTTCACCTTCATCGTCCAATCTGATGTTCTCAAAAGATACACTTTTCCTTGAAGAAATCTCCGATGACCACACTGAAGATTCTCTTGCCACAGAACCATGTTCATTAAATCTTGACTTGGGCCTACCCCGTTTAGGCCTTCATCGCCAAGCATAAATCTGTCCAACACGAAAGTCTCCAGTGTCTCTCAACAGCTTCTTCCTGTCAATAGTTTCTTGTTCGATCTTATCAATTTTGGCTTTAATGGCAGTCATATTAGTGCAAACTTAGTGTCTGTTGACTGATTTAACGATTTAGTCTACAACTCAGTAACATCACTGCAGCTTGTCTCATAACCTGGTGTCCCTTTTGATCAAAATACGGATCCACCACAATGTACAATCAAAGCACACCTGTTTCCACTCCTCCAGGAGATTATTCTCACCCTCAGAAAATTCCCAGGCTGGTAACCAATCAACACGTAAATCTCAAGGTGGGATACCCAAGCTCAAGTACCGCTCCAAAAGCTTGGTATCCTAAAGTAAGTTAACTTCCGTAATCATCATCCTCTCCAATTGCTCGAACTGCACAGTGGCTTCTTTCTTACTTTCTGTGAACCAAGGATCACAATTTGTGAGCCTGTTTTCTCACGCTTTCACCAGTTCAGCAAAAAAAATCTGTATGTGCAACTGGGGTCCGAAAGACTTCAGGTAATGCGTTGGCATTATCCAATGACATAATAAAATGATAATCCAAAATAACACTACACAAAACAAAAAAAACACGAGCCACGCAAAAGTTAAGAGCCAAACTCACTTTTTGTATATATCTGGTACCTTGGCATTTTGCCTTCAAGGATAACTTGCAATTCTTTATATGGGGGAGTTTGAAAAGAGATTAATTTATAATACAGAGTTTTTCAGAAAGTTTATGTAGGTAGTTGCAGCTTTGTGATTCTATTGTGTTGGTAAAGGACAAAAAAATAGTCCAAAAAATATGGTATTTTTTGTGTATCATCATCCCAAAGGATGAGTATGTCATCCACAAACCTAAAATACTTAAAAATAGAATTCTGGAATATTGATAAACTTGGTCTGCCATAACCATAGGACTATATTTGCAAAAACTGGGGCTGAAGAAGCCCCCATTGACACGCCACTTATTTGTTTAAAATACACATCCTGAAACCAAACAAAATTGTTTATAAAGACCAGGTGCATGAGTGTTGATAAAACATAAATCGAGTCATGTGATGTTGTAGTACCCAACATTAATGCTTCAGTGAAGTAATTTATTCTTTCTTCATGGGGGATAGAATGGAATATGTCTTTCACAGCTATACTGAGGAAAACGTCGTTCTTGTTATATTCGCATTTAGCTAAAGTTCTAAGTAGGTGGCATGAATCTTTCAGGATATCTGTTTTGTCTAGAAAAAAATTCTTTTAACTGGTGGTCTACAAACTTTGCCGAAGACTCTGTTTTTGACCCCCTTGTTGCCACTATCAGTCTTATAGGGCAGTCTAAAGTCAATTTGTGGACTTTGGAGATTCCAAATAAGGATAGAGTCAAAGGCTTTTGTACTTTTAAATATTTAATTTCTTCTGGACTGAACTGATATTTTAAAAAAGTTCATCCAGGAACAAGTCTAGTCTATAGCTAGAAATATTAACTGCATTTAATGACACTGAAAGAAAGTACTCGCAGTCTTGTAAGAAATTTAGCATTTTGCCTGTGTATAGATGCTGGTCCATTATAACCACCCTCCGCCTTTGTCTGGTTTCATAATCCTTTTGGTGTTGTTGTTAGTAAGTTCAGTTAATACTTTCTGTTCTTCCTTACTGAAATTATACTCACTAACCTTTGTGTTCTCTTTGTGGGCTGCTCTAATGTTAGCTTCACAATGCTTTTCAAATAGTGCTACTGGTGGTAATAAAGGGGGATTGTAGGTGCTACTCCTATGTAAAAGTGGTAAAACATCACAAGTTACATCTTTACTGTTTTCTAGCAACAATTTCAAATTTAAATTTCTTGCATACATTTTAATGTCCAGTATTGTATTCACTAACTTGGTTCCCCGATGAGGTATAAAGTTAAACCCCTTGCAAGTAGTGTTCCGTGTTGTTCTGGTATATTAATATCACTATAATTGTAACTTTTAAGTCCTTTGACTTCTGTGCCAATGTGGTTTTCAGCAATGTTCCTTACCACTGGTAGTAGGAGTTGTTCCTCCTATTCCCACTATGTTGGTTCCTCTTATTGTATCTGGTATTCTGTTGATTCCCTGTTGTCGGCTGTTGAAATGTTGCTGTATATTGGTTCTGCCTCTCAGTCTCACCGACCTTCTGAAGAAGGGGGATAAATCCTGTTGAAATCTTTGCACTTCTCTGTCCATGAACGTATTTTGCTCAACCTCTTCTTTTGGGGCCTAGACTTCTACAAAATTGTTTGTTTCAGTAAAGGAAACTCTGCTGGTCTGCCCACTCTTAGGCAAGGGGTATGCTCATTTTTGTTGATATTCCACACCGTCTCTAACCAGCTTTCTTCTTTTCTTCTTTTTACACTAGTGACATGCTGATCAACTCTTCTAAAAACCCCTTTATATAGTTCATTATAATGTTCAAAAATTACATCCTCAGTGATTCACATTGAAGTACTATAATATCTTCTTGCAAGCTGTTTAATAGTCTGCTGATTATCTTGCTATCAGCTGAACTGTGACAGTGCTTTCTGCAATATATGGAATATACAAGTACTTCATTCAGGTATCCTTCTTCATGGATCTTTGGATCCATGCATGGCATATGCACATAAATTATGAATGAGCTTTCCTTCATGAAACCCATTTCTTAAATCTTCCTGAACTTTGCTTTATTTGTAAGAAAACATATTTCTTAACAAAGATGCAGACATGTAAAAATCTTGTTTATTTATGTTAAGCGGCTCAATTGGGTTTCTACTGTCTAAACAGGCATGCCACATCTGAAAAGGCAAGCAAATGTAAGTGAGTTCTAATAAACAAAACTCTCTTAAGCAATGCAAAAAGCACCATATAATGAAATGAACACAAAAGTTTCCACTGCAAGGAATACACTGCAGGCACAGGACAATAGATAAGCACTTTTGTTCCTTTAATAGTAACAATGGAACTTCATCAGATAACATAAAGTAGCACTATTTCCTTTTTATTCAAAAAAGTACCAATCAAAAACACACATTGTCTCCACTGAGATTTTAATCAAAGTAACCTCCCCTTCTCTACTCTCGTGAATTGTCAAAATATCTTGTGTGTTTAAAACCAAAGTAAAAAAGTTTGTAGTAAAACCAATATATAAAAAAACAGAAAGTACTTTCTGAACTGGGAATTTTTTTTACAAATGTATAATGATTTCAAATTGTATCTACTTTTAGAGTGAGTAAGCTATTTATAGATATATGGTCATTTATTCCTGGAGTATGCATAACATTTAAAATAATCTGCCAATAGGTTTCCCTATTTTCCAAATAGGAAGACCAATTGCATCTCCATCATTCATTGCTACTTTTTTCAGGACACAAAACACACATTTTTTTTTTAAATTATAACAACTCACTGAGTGTCTAAAAAGATCATTGGTGCTATATTTTTTTGTGTTGGTATATTCTTTTTTTGATGGAATTCTTCATCTTTCCTATATAGAAAGATGTGCATGACACACAAGTACAACATATATCACTCCCTTAGTATTACAATTAGAAGTGCTTGGTATAAAAAAATCCTATTAAGGTTCCCTACCGTCACATATGTGGTCTCATATATACATACATATGTGTATGTATATATATATATATATATATATATATATGTGTGTGTGTGTGTGTGTGTGTGTGTGTGTATGTATGTGTATATACATATATATATATATATATATATATATATATGTATATGTATATATATATATATATATATATATATATATATATATATGTATATGTATATCTATATCTATATATATATATATATATATATATATATATATATATATATATATATACACACACACTCTTTCCAGGCACTGCACTTTCTCATTTTACCCCTGTTGGCTCCCAGCTGAAGTTTGATTTTTTTTTTTTTTTTTAAATACATTCCTAATATTCCTGCCTTTTCTGAAGACTACCTTAGGTGATGATCCCAACTTTTCTGTGAGTTCAAAAGCCCCAAATACCCCCTTCCAGTTTTTTTTCCATTGTGCCTCTTGTAGTATAGAACACTGGATCATATGTTAAAACACAAACGTTGTTGTCAAGCTCCATAGTAGTTGTTCTAAGCTGTGAATCTAGGTTCCTTAATAAAGGGGCATAATGGGACAGTCTAGATTTCCGACCCAGTACATCCTGGTATTCTAACACTTTGGGGGGTAATTCCTTTCACTAAACATTTGTTTTAATATGGAAAATTCCATGTACAAGAATTTATCTTCAGTAACCAACCACGACAATTTTATCATCTGGCCTTTTTTGTCAATTTGGACGATTGCTTTCAAAGTGAAGAAAACTGTTAGAGTAGGTTGGTTTCCTGTAGATGGATGGACTTGTACTGTTTTCTCTCTTTATTTTTATAAAGGTATATATCTAGGTAGTTACAGTTTTGTGTTTCTATTGTGTGGGTAGGACAAAACATTAGTTGCAGTATTAATATAGTCCAAAAGAAATGGTATTTTTTGTATATCAAAATGAAATTGTACCTAAGGATTTAAGAATTTATAAATTTCCAAATAATATATATCCTGAATGGTTCGCTGCTACAGTATGGGCTTTTAGAATTGTTCGATCGTATGGGGCATGAATGCATGAAACTCTTAATATGCACCTAATAACTATTTCAGATCAATTCAGATCATGTGCCATAATAATTAAAATAAAAGCACAGGGTAATGAAATGAAAATGAGACACTGGTGCTTTCCCACCTATCTGTTGAAGAGAGTGGAATTTAAGTAATGGGCAGTGGAAATTATTCAGGAGCTATTAGAGAAGATAGAATTTTTTTCTGAAAATATAGCTAGGAAGTGGGATAAAATTCAAGTGGAATTTAAAAATAGGGTGGAAATAAAAGAAAGGGAGATATGGTTAAGAAGTGACAAAATTACTTAAGGGACTGACAAGTGTTAAAGCACTGCAAAATAGGGGGAATCATAGAACAAGAAGAGAAGCATGCTAAACAGAAAATAAGGGATTACCTCAATAATATGCATGAGTTTAAAAAGATTGCTATTAAGCAACTGTGTTTTTTATAATAACCCTAGACCACAAAAACTTTTAGCATAATGACTCAGGCAACAGAAAATAGAAAGGGCTGTCACCAAGCTTGGGAAGCCTATAAGAAGGAAGATAACAAGGGACATCCTGGAAGAAAGCAGTAGTAGCTGTAATACCTAAAGAGGGTAAAGATCCTTCAGATCCAGCTTCACACAGGCCCATTTCAGTATTAAATCATGATTGTAAAGTGTTTATGCCTATAATGGCAAAAAGAATGGCAAAAGTGATGCCAAAACTGATAGGTGTGGATCAGTGTGGTTTTGTGGAGGGGAGGCAGATATTTGACAACATTAACAGAACACTGATGATCCAGAGGGAAGCAGAATGTAAGAAAATGCCACTGTTGTTGGTAGGTCTTGATGCAGAGAAAGTCATTTGACAGACTGAGCTGGGACTTTATGAGCAGAGCAATGGAAGCATTTGCATTCCCTGAACAAATTATAATGTTAATTAGGAGGATATATGAGGGATCGAAGGTGAAAATTAAAATGGCTTGGGTCCTCTCTGATAATCTCTGCTTGAGCAGAGGAACTAGGCAGGGGTGTCTTCTCTGCCCTTTGTTGTTTGCATTATATTTAGAACCATTGGCAAAGAAAATAAGGGACTCAGAAATTCAAGGATATAGTTGGTATGGTAGTCAAGATAAGTTGTCTATATTTGCAGATGACATTATTTTATACCTGACAAGACCAGAAAGGAACATTACAGTGCTCTGGAATATACTGAGACAATTTCAGCCCTTTTCAGGATACAAAATTAATGAAGCCAAAACAAAAGCAATAGCAGTAAATGATATACCATGATGTACCCACATATGAATAGGTTCAGCAGTGTCCATACTTATGATAAAATGAAGTATTTAGGAGTATGGATTAAACATGATACCAGTGTGGCAGCTAAGGATATGTGGGGAATGGCCAAACAAAAGATAATAGAAAAACTGAGAAAATGGAAGCTCTGTTATATAGATATTAATAGTAAGATACAAGCAGTTAAAATGTTTTTAGTCTCTTTAGTTTATATACAGGTCAAGGCATATTTCTATCAGAGGAGAAGTTGTGGAGAGTTTTTAATAAAGAGTTGAAGGATTTTATCTGGGAAGGAAAGACGGCAAGAGTCAAGTGGGATAAGCTTATTCTTCCAGTAGAGCAGGGCAGACTGGGAATTACCCGATTTGAAGGGATATTTCAGAGCAACACATTTAAGACTCCTATACATAGCACAAGCAGAAAACTAAAACTCAAAACGGAAAGAGACAAAGAAACACTGGGAAAGTTCAAGTAACAAGGAGAGACTGGAATTTTGGAGGCAAACTTGTAAGGAGAACAACAATAACCATACAGAATATTATATTCATAAAGTAGCAGAAGGTATTCTAAGAATTAAGCCAAGACGAGAATGGAGAAAGGAGATTCTGTTGATAGAGGTAACTGAAGTTAGAGATACAGACACTAGACAAGGGGGATGGGAGTATATTGGAGAAAACTGGCAAATTAACCAAGGTATTGGGAGAAAGTAATTAGACGGGGAGAGGTAATAGAATGGGAAGATGCTAAGAATTTATTTGGACTGCAGGTAAGAAATTGCCTTCCATATCAAGGACTTGATATCAGAGTAAAAGCAAAAAGAAAGAAATATGGAGGGGGGGGGGTCCTAAATGAAAGACCAACAGTAGTAGATTCTAGAACAGAAGTGTCCATTAAGAAAGCAATAATTAGTAGATCATATCAAATATTGCATGATAACTATAAGAATCAATCAGAAGAGGTTAGGAAGAATTGGGAAGAGACTGGATAAGCAATTCACAAAGAAACAGTGGGAGGATATGTGTATATCTCCCAAATCTGCAACAAAATCTAGAATATTTAGGATATTTGCCTGGAAGTGTTTACATAGATATTTTTATACCCACAAGCAGGCTGCAAAGAATCTTTCCTCAGGTAGACAGCAAATGTTGGAGATTTGATGGGGGAGAGGTAACGGGGAACATATTTGTTGGGAGAGTAAGGAGAAATGCCTGACTTTATAGATTCCCTGCAGACTGCTGTGTTGGAGATGCTGGATGAACAAACTGGAGTGACTAGGGAAATTATTTTTTTAGCTATGATACAGAGTTGGAATTGCATTGCTGAATCTAATTAAGATGGCTGCCAAAAAACAATCACTAGAGAATGAAAATCAGTCTAAACCAACTTTACTATGAGTAACAAAGTAACAGAGACAAAACAACTGTAACTGGGATGTCTAGAAAAGGGTAGGGGTAAATTCCACAGAAAAAAAATGGGAAATGTGGGACCACTACACGCAGAAGAGGTATGATGTTTAAAAGAAGGCAGGATCTGAATGAGCTATGCAATGGTTGCCTGACAATGACTGGATATATTCAAAGTGATGTATAATGTTTGCAGCTACAGTTGTGCTAGCACGGTTTGTAAGGTATAATGTATTGTGCAGCTATGATTTATTTTCATTTATATAAATGTAAGATTGTCTGTGTCACACATGATAATTTAATAAAGATGTTTCTTGTTTAAAAAAAAGAAAAAAATCATGGCTAAAATCAGGAAGTCTAACTCCATTAAAGATATGAATTCTCTCATCAAATAAAACGGGCAACTAAGAAGGCCAATTAAGTCCAATAAAGCCGATTTTGAAGTCAAGATAGCCTCCCAGCAAAAGAAATCAATAAGGCCTTCTTCAGCTATATCAAAAAGCACCAGCACACAGCAGTGGTAGTTAATGGCGTCACGTTCACTGAGCTGGGTGATATTGCAAATCTGCTGACTGACAAATTCAGTTCCAGATTTATCCCTCACATGCTACCAGCAACCTCCAAAAAACACCTTCAAACATAACCCCCCCAACTAAAAATAAAGAGTGTATCTTCAAACATAACCCCTCCTATTATAAATGAAGAGTGTATCCTAGCTGTACTCACTAAGGCCAAGAACACAGCCTCAACAGATCCGGATAATATCCTGGGATGCCCCTGAACAGTCTAAAATATGACTTGTCCAGACCCCTGGAGTTGCTGTTTAACTATAGTCTCAAAGCAGGCTTTGTGCCATGAGAATGGAAGACTGCAACATTCATCCCTCTCCATCAGGGTGGACCATCAACAAATCCTGAAAACTATAGACCCATTGGTCTGACTAGACTTGTATGCAAAGCCATGGAAAGAATTATCATGGAAATTATCAACAAAAACATAGACACTGGATTCATCACAGTTTGGCTTTGTCAAAGGATGGTCATGTTTACTAAACCTTGTGGACTTCTTTGAGAAGGTCACCAGGGTAAATAATCATGGTAAAATGATGCATACTACTGAACCTTTACCTGGATGAGGCGTTTGATACAATACTCCACTCGGACATTATTGGAATTAGACATAAATCCCTATATAATGTGCTGGATAGTGAGCTGGCTCACAGATAGGATGCAAGAAGTTAGGATTGGTGAGACCACCTCCTCAAAGTGGCCACTCACCAGGTGGGAAGTCGGCCACACCAAGAAACGACATCATCAATAAAACCCACTAGTCAGAGATTCAGGAACACATGTAGATATTAACCTGGCCTTTGGCCAACATGTGTCCAAGGCAGTAAGGAATACTTCTCTTTGCTCAACATATAAGGGCATGGCATCTTAATCCAGAGAAGTCATTGTACCACTCTACTTGACCCTTATCAGACCCATCATTGAGTATAATGTCCCATTCTGTATGTACCTGACCAGACACAGCCAGCAAATGGATTGTCCACAAAAGGCTCCTTGCAAAAAGAATATAGGGCATAAACACAATATCCTACATGGATCACATCCAAACCCTATTTCTATATTCAGTCTCCTACAGACTACTGAGAAGCAGTCTATAACAGTCATACAAGGCATCTCTGGACCACACTTTAACTTTTTGCGTATCTGCAAAACAAAGAGCATCAAAGCTACTGGATCTAAAGGCCTAATTTTTGCTGACATGTTGGAGAGACAGCGATGCATCTTTGTAATTACCATTCTGTGGAATACGCTCCCCATCCATGTGAAACAAAGTCTCTCCCTAACCCTATTTAAGTGTAACTTGGACCGTTGAATGGGAAGTCAAAAATTCACCCCGGGTTTGGTGCCTGTGTCTCCAGTGGACAGAGGCAATCAGTAAATCATTTCATAACTAACAAACTAACAATCACCCGCCATATAAATGTCTAACATAAAACATGTAGGGCACATTTGGGTTGCATAACTAGGCTTATGAAGGCCCTAGTGGTCATTAGCCTAGTATGACCTGTGAACCTCTGAGTAAGATAAGGTAGCCCAATGAGTAGTTTCATTTTTGCAGTTTGTGTGAATATTATTACAAATGAAATGCATAAAAATGTGAGTGGTGCTAAATTTTAGTATAAAGATTAAATTGAAATATTGTTAATATGGTAGAGTAGTAATATATAATAAAGTAGAAATGGGGGATCAAATTAAAAAAATAATAAGTAGAGCAGTAATATGTAATAAAGTAGAAATGAGGATTAAAGATTAAAAACAACAATAAGTAGAGTAGTAGCATATAATAAAGTAGAAATGGACGGATTAAAGTTAAAAAATAATAAGTAGAGTAGTAATACATAATAAAGGAGAAATGGGGAGTTAAAGTTAAAAAAATAATAGAGTAGTAATATACAGTATAATAAAGAAGAAATGGGGGGTTAACGGTGAAAATCTTATTTTTTGCCTCTTTACTATCATATGAGATGTTGAGAGAAGGAGTAAGGGAAGGAATTGTAGGGAGGTTTAAAGATAAACAGTATAAAGATTTGTAGGAAGAATTAAAAGGAAACAAAGACAAAAGTAAGCATGTATGGAAGTAAAAAAACAAATTAATATGTTGGAAAATCGATGTAAAATTTATGGAAGAGAGTAGAAAGGTTGGTTTGAGAATATTATGAGGGTGATATTTTATGTGTATCCTTGGGAAAATTAAGAAGGGAGTTAAAAAAGCTGTTAAACAAATGGAAGAAAATTAAAGGTTGGACAAAAGGACAGGATTCTTTATGGAGGTTAATGATTAAGACATTTCCAGTGAAAGCAGAGATTAAATATAGTAGAATATTGAAAATGTTTAGAATGTGGAGAGTTAGAAACTGTCCTATTTGTTTTTTTAGAATGGAGGAGAAAGTGTGAAGGATGGGAGTGGATTAAAAATGTTAAAATATAAAATATTTGTTATGGATAGTTTGGGAAGGAATGTAAGTGAGATCATAAAAAGATAAAATAGTAATGGCATGTATAGGTCAGATATGCCAGGCGAGAGTAAGGGGAATGTTTTTAATAAAAGTTGAAATGACAAGGAAATTATAGATAAGGTAAAAACTGTTTTTAAGATGTAATGGATGGAATATTTAAAATGCTGATTTTAGTAGGGGTAATTTTGTATTGGTATAGATATGTGTTGAATTATTTATTTAGTATGTATTTATGATGAAATATTACTTTATTTTGTTAATGTTCATGTAGAAGAAATGGGTATATAGATATGATTGTTTATTCTATGGATGGTTTAATAAAGACTCCTTACTCTTTTTAATAGGTGCAAGGAGATCTTTTACAGCCACCTGAGCTACCACCAACTCAAGCAGATAGGACCTCTGTTTAATCTTATCCAAAAACAACATACACAGAAGTACTGCAGTGTCAGCCATCCAGTCACTTAGACTAGGAATAGAACCCATGGCCTTCTGATCTTACAGCACCAAAAGCAATGTGCTACCTTTTGCACCACTGACACTGAATGCTGAGAAGCAATTACTTAGCCAAATGTGAGGCCATACCCTCAGAAAGAAACAAACACACACAACCTGTGAGCATCATTCACCTACACCACACTCTGCATATATGCACACTAAATCATCCCACTCTGAGACACTAGAAACTCCTTGCACAAGTAGCAACGGCACATTAGATGCAAAGCCCAGCATGTACTAAACAGTGCTACATAGATTAGAGGCAACACTACTGAAAGTCACCAGGAAACACCATCTCTTGGGCCAGTGACATCCAAACATTCATCAAGCACAAATATAAACGTACTAGTGATTGACTCCATGGTTAGATGCGTGGATTCTACACTCACAAGGTGATAGTTGTCCCTCAGGGTCCAAGATTGCTAACATTAGAAGGTGGTCCTTAAACCAGTCAAACATAATTGCAGCACGGTGATGGTCTATGTTGGGAGAAACATGCAGCACCATGAGAGATATGGAGTGAGATGTGACACTCCATGCATATCAAAAATGCAGGTAAGAGCCTAGTTTTCAGTAGAAACCTTCCCTCGCAAAAAAATGACTCTAAGGTTTAGAGAGCAGATGATTGGCTTTAACCATTAGCTAAACACCTGATACTATTCTAGGGGGATCCAGTGCATGTCAGCATGGGTTGAGATGCTTGACAACCCTATGTGCTTCACCAAAGATTCTCTGCAGCTCTCATTCTAAGTTTCACATACTGGTGAAAGTTTTGCTGCCCCTATTGGGTCTTTTTAAGCAAGATCCAACTAATGGACCTTCCAGCATAACCTCTAGAACAAATCTACCACTGTACCATTATTGTAGAAGTTTAAACAACAAACTGCCTAACATTGAGGCCTTCTTGCATTTGGACCACGTCCATGTTTCTCTTGTTACAGAGACCTGATTTAAGTGTCCAGAGAGTACTCTGCCAATACCTGAGTTTTATGCTTATCAGTCATTTAGACCTGATGGAAACTGTGGTGGCATCTCCATATTTGTTAGGGACCACTTTACCATCAGACAAATACCTGGAGACCCTCATGTGGAGCTTGTAAAGATTCAAATTACACTAACTAGGACTAAATATCATATCACTATGGGTGGAGAACTCCCTCCACGTCTCCATAAAATCATACATTTCTTAAATATTCCTGATGAACTTCCTTATAGTAGAAATGTTGTCCTAGGTGATTTTAACTACCTAGTAATCAACTGGGGGACCACTAACAGCATAACAACATATGCACAAAATGTTTGTATTTTATAAACAAGAACTCCATGGACCAGATTGTAAAGGAACCTGCTAGAGAACAAAATATACTTGACCTGATCATAACAAACGTAGCTTCTGTAAGCACCATCCCTGTGGTACCCCCTCATTGGTCAGGTCAGACCACAAATTCGTAACTTTCACTGTCAAAACCTCAAAATTGATGGAAATAAATATCACAGAATTCCAGGGCTTTAAATGCACAATCCTCCTAAAATTATATGATGAAGTTCCAAAATTAGAGTATAAATGGTATTGCCCGCAATGCAGAAAATGATGCAACATGCACATGCAGAAATAGAAGCAAAATGCATCAATGTTTTTGCACATTGATGTTTAAAAACACAGTGATATGCACATTACACTATGTTTTCCTTCCTTGCACTGTGGCAGCACTGAATAAATGGTCTAGAAGGAAAGACAGCCTACAGCCTAAATGAAGGCTACTCCTGGTAGGATCACTGCCACTTAAGAGTTAAAATTCCAAAAATATTGAGTAATGGGCAACCTAGGAGGAAGAATTGTGTCAAGCTTGAGATAAAATGATGTCTGTACAGGGAGGGACAGGTGAATGATTATTTTCATAGAGAAAATTGGATGTCCGGCCTTTGATAGTTTAGAAATTTAAGTGAGAGGCATTGTAGGTTTGCAGGACTACCATTATTTTGTTTTCAAAGTATTAAGGGTAAGAACTTGCCTTTACCATACACTTCCTGTTTGCTGTGCAGAGTAGAAACCCAAGCAAGTAATGCAACTGAAGTTTGCAGATTAGATTGTCTTCTAATATTCATTCAGCGTGTCTGACAACATTCCAGAGAAGTGAAAATCCAGGTATGTGAGCAGCTACATTGTCTTTATTTTACAGATTGAGCTATCAGTTCATGTACCTTAGCCAGTGTCCTCATCCTGTGCAAACTGACCTCGTCCACACTTGCTCTTCAAAAAAGTGCTACCATTTCTGCGTGCTCACATGTGCATTCACACACACACAGGAGCATTTCAAAGAGGACCAGAGAGCACTGAGAAAAGTCTGAAACAAAACAGGAAGAGTTTATGAAAGCGTTTGGTGTTTTCTAGTTGGCTACACTGACACATGCTGGTATTCCATAACTATAGGCTTGATGTGTGTTTAACCTCTGAAGCTGTGGACGCAAGGAGAATACAAAATTTCACATCGTCATCTGCACAGAATTTCACTTTAGTAAATGAATGTTCTTAGTAGGACATATTATTGAAGTAAAAGTTAATTTTGAACTTTATTTCAGAATTTTCTTCTGGAAACCGTTGATACTTTTCCATACTTGAAGAACAGTAACTATACATATATAACTGAACATTTCAGACTTTGTCTTTGGGAGGAGTAGAATTTAGACCTTTTTTTTTTTTTTTGAGTTAGTAAGTAGATGTTTTTTCATTTTTCTTCAGATGTGTGATAATCTAGATATCTGGCCAATTTAAATGGGAATTATCTAGAATGAAAGGGACAATCAGTCCTGATTAAAGGCAGAACTGTAGGATTTTAAGTGCGTTGTACATCACAAAGATAAAGTAATCATTTTGTGCAGAATTAATTGATTGAATTAGACAACTGTCACTTGCCAAGCAATGAGCTTGACTGTAAGATGACATACAAATTAGTTTCCAGTACCAGGTGTTCTCTTTTTTTTCTTTTTGTCTGACAGATCTGTAGATTAGCAAAGGCTGTTTAATCACTGGCTGGATCACATGGTAAAACAGGAAATTCATTTCTTCAAGTCTTGCTGCTCACTAATGGTTCAGAAAGAAGTGACATCTGAAAGATAAAATCTAAATATAATTAGAACAAGTCCTAATAAATTCATCTTGTCATGTAGGTTGATTTCAGAAATGTTGCAGTTATTTTTTAAACATCTGTGGCTTGTCTCTGTCTGCTATTGAGGCTATATACTTTGTAGGATATTGAAGCATATAATTATTATGCTTGTGTATTGCTTTTTTCAATAATAAAAATGTCAAATACATTTAAGCATATGGTCTGTGAATTTTCCATGCCCTATGCTGTTCTCATTGAGTCTTTTAAGTATTATAGCTACAGCTATACATTTTTTCACTCAGTGTTTTAAAGTACATGTGGTTACCTTTTCATACTGAAAAAATATGTCTGTTTAGTCTCATATACAAACAAGGTCAGGGGAAAAATTATCATGGATCTGATGATGACATAGGAAACCTGCAGACACTAGACCCTCCCCAGTTTGGTTTTGTCAAAGGCAGGTCATGCGTACTTAATTTGGTGTACTTCTTCAAGGAGGTCACTAAAGCTACAGATGAGGGTAAAATAGTGCACACTGCCTACCCTGAACTGGCCAAGGCATTCAGCACAATACATCTGCCAGGCATTCTAGATAAACTATCAACCTAAACCCGTATGTCACTCGATGGATGGTCATCTGGCTGATACTAGGACTCAAAAAGTTAAGATGGGGAACTCAGCTCCACAAAGGGGCCAGTCACTAGTGGAGTCCTTCAAGGATCGATGCTGGAGCCTCTTCTTTTTGGTATCTAATTCTCTGAAGTCAAGGCAAACATCACAGGCCTGTGGCTGACCAAGTTTGCAGATGACCACAAACTATGCATGCTCATTGAATCCCCTAAATACTCAGATACCCTTCAAGAGGACCTGAAGCAGACAAACTACTGGTGCCAGAGCCATGGACTAAAACTCAAGATGAAAAAATGCAAAATATTATTCTTTAGAAAGACAGCCATCCCTGGAAAATACCAAATTGATAACAAACCCCTAAAAGTAGATTAAGTGGTCAGCAATGTAGGAAAGCATGCTAACAGTAACCTGACCTTTGACCACAATGTGTCTACTTTTTTGAGAAAATCATTCTACATTACACAACTTACAAGTAAAGGCATGGCATTTGAGTTCCATGAAGGTAATTTTTCCACTGTACTCACCTCTCATCAGACGAATCATTGAGTGTAGTGCACCTTTCATCATGTCCCTGGCCAGGCACTTGAAACAACTTGAGAGAACATAGGTTCTTCACAAAAAAAATACAGGAAGTAAACAAGTAATTTGCAGACCATCTCAAACCTCTGTACCTGTACTAGGTCTTCCACAAACTGCTGCGCGGCTGTATGTGCCTGGCCAAACAGGCATCCTCTGATCCCATACTGATGGATTTGTTGAACACCTGCAAAACAAATATCAGAAATACCAGATCTATGGACCTCAACCTTGTCTGTGACATAAACAGGACATGTTGGAGGGACGGGTATGTGTCTCAAAGATTATCCTTTCTCTGGAACAGCGTTCTTATCAATGTGAAGCAAAGCTCATCTCTAACTCTATTTAAATGTAACTTGAACTATTGAATGGGAAATCATAACTTTACCTTTGGTTGGACACCTTTGTCCCTAATGGACAGGGGTAGCCTGTGAATGCTTGATGTGTAAAAGCCTGTATGATAACCATAAAATTCCTTGGTGTGACCTAGTAAACACCTTTGAACCTGTACGTGGTTCTGTCTGTAGTAACTATCTACACTCTATGAATTGTATTTAAAGTTTTCTTTAGCAAATAATGCAAGCTTTATTGTTCTTTTGTGAAATGTATTTTGGGGAAAACAGGATGTCAGCAGACATGTTTACCTACATAAACAGGTGAGCCAGCTAATTCCTTCAAACTGAGTCAGTGAAATGTGATTGCAGCTATATAGTATAAAAGCATTGAATGGCAGTAAATATTTGCCAAGATATAAAGGACTGGCTATTACAAATTATTAATGTTTCAGGACAGAGACATACTTTAAATAAGGCCAGTATTAATGAACAACTGTGGAGCAAAGCTGTTATGTCAAAAGTGAACTGTTGTTATGGAATTGTATGGAATAGTTTGTGGAGTTGACTTCCCCATGGTTTAGTGACTTTGAAGTTACTGTATATAAGTAAGGGGGGGGTGAAGGAATTCAAGCTGCCCACATGGAAATCACAGATGTCATTACCCCCCCCCCCCCAAGTAAAAAGATGCCGGTTAACTTTTTTGTTTTTTGTTCCTCACTTTTAAGATGACATGCACTTCATTGTTTTCTGATTTGTGGTGTGCCTTGTATTCGATTAGCGATCTTTTTGTAGTACCTTTCATTACTTTCTTTTCATAGTGGATTGTTGTGATGTGTTGGGACGTGTTCACCATTCTGGATTATTCACTATTTATTTTAGTATGTGTATCATGTGTAAACTCACTGTTTCTTTGTGTAACACTAAGTCCTTGTTGAAGGAAAGGTGATGAGAGAGGTTAAGATATACTGTGCTGTTGATCTAGATGGTGTAATTGGAGGAAGGACTATTATGGTCCAAGGCATCCAGGAGTGGTGTGATATCTGTTATGGCTTAACAATACTTTCTACCTGCACAGTGCCATTGAAGCAAGGGGGTCATCTATTCAATATGCTACTATATTTACAATAACAGATAGACCTGTACATTGTTTAGTTTTTGCTGCTCGTTTTTAAGTTGTATTTTTATTACTAGTGTTGTCTGTTGTACTGTTTATTGATGGAACCTTTCTTCCCAAGTCTCTGCTATAAAGAAACAAGGCCCAGTCTGTCTAACCATACTTACATGTACATGTTTGTAACAGTCTGTCTTTTATCAGAGAGTTGAACATAACTAGAAGTACCCAAGGACTGTGTGGCTGAATTAAATGAGAAAGAAGTACATAGTTCATATGAGGCAAAAGACGGAAATCAGGAATAATAGTTCACTGTCATGACTGAGGAAATCACATAAACATGTAGAAATTGGTTAGTTCAATGGAAAACATGACCAGAAAGAGGTGCCCTGTACTAGGTGTAACAAGCAAAAAGGAGAGAGGAAAAAAGCTTTTATTTCAATTCTGGTTAAATATTTAGTACTTTTATATTGACGGCTGTGTTGATAATACTTTGTAACGTTTCTGCTTTTTTATTTTCCCATATTTTAGCCAAAAAAGTTATCTGTTTGCATTTTTTTAGTTTGTACTGGGACCTGAGTATTGTATAGTCATTTGCAATTGTGGGAGGATTGTGTATGCCTTGTTGTTGTTTTTTATCTTAATCATACAATAAATGTAGCCTATTTACTCTTATTCTGGTGCTGGACCCTTTTTTGCTCTCTTGACAGGATTGTGTTTCTGCATTATACTGCACTTCCATGTCCACGAGTAGAATTACTTGTAAAAGCCGTTTGTATTTAAACCGTGATGGGCTTTAGTCTTGTAGTTGTATTCACAGTTGTGCAACTGTAAACTACTGCCAGACTTGAACCTTAGTCACTTATTAGTCCATTTTCTATAAACTGTTACTGGTAAATTTCTGCATAGTTTGGTGCCTTAAATTGTTGTAGAATTACAGTAGAGTACTGTATTTTTTCTGCTCCAGGATTTGTGCTTCAGTTCTTTTACATTGTTGATATTCCAGTTTTGCTCTTACAGTTTATATTCTGCTAATCATTTGCATGCTTAAAGTTGCATTCAAGTTACTTTGTACCTGTTCATTGTGTTTGCCCAATTCCCCCAGTGAAACATTAAGTTAATGTTTTTGAAGGAGCTCCAATATTGGTTTTATTTGAATGGATCCCCTCAGCTAGCCTGCTTCTTCCTTCTTCTGCACAATCCCCCACTGAGACATTAAGCTAGAGTTTCTAAAAGTCTCCAATACTGGCTTTATTTGATTCAGTCCCTCTGTAGCTAGCCTGCTTCCTCTTTCTTCTGCCCCACTCTCCACTGAGACATTAAGCTAAAGTTTTTTTTTTTTTAAAGAGTTCTAATATTGGCTTTATTTAACTGGATCCCTCTCTAGCTAGCCTGCTTTTTCCCTTCTTCTGCCCCACTCTCTACTGAGACATTAAGCTAAAGTTTCTGAAAGAGCTCTAATATTGGTTTTATTTGATTGAATTCCTGTCTAGCCAGCCTACATCTTCCTCATCCCCCACTGAGGCATTAAGCTAAAGTTTCTGAAAGAACTACTACATTGGCTTTAATTGATTAGATCCCTCTCTAACTAGCATGCTTCTTCCTTCTTCTGCCCCACCCTCCGCTGAGACATTAAGCTGAAGTTTCTGAAAGAGCTCCAATATTAGCTTTATTTGACTGAATTCCTCTCTAGCCACCCTGCATCTTCCTTCATCTCACCCATCCCCCACTGAGATATTAAGCTTAAGTTTCTGAAAGAGCACCGGTATTGACTTTATTTGATTGGATCACTCTCTAGCTAGCCTGCTTCTTCCTTCTTCTGTCCCCAACTGAGACATTAAGAAAATGTTTCTAAAAGAGCACCAATATTGGCTATATTTGATTAGATCCCTTCCTATCTCGCCTCTAAGTCTTCTCACCCATTGTTTTCCATATATTCATGATGCTGAATGCCCACACAGGAAACCAGTATTGCTGTGAATAAACCTCATTTACTGCATTGTCTGATGCTCTTTTTTTCCAGAGCTCAGCAAAGCTTGGCGTTGTAGCCTGTGTTTCAGAAATGTTTTACTTGTATCCACAGACCCTCCAGGCAAAGCCAAGTACTTTTCCAAAGCAACAGCCACAAAAAAACAAAAGCAGTTAAAGTTTGTATTCACCTGTAGCACGCCTCGGCAACAATGCCTTCAAGGGGTAAATATACAAATTAAAATAACATAGTATATATATATCTACTTTAATTAAACAATTAACATACAAAATACACAATTAATTAATTATTTCCAATTACATTCATTGTTCAAAATTCCTAGTGTCTGTGTGTTATATTTGAAAATATATACCATTTCCTTATACAGTTATTTATCCTTAAGTGAGGCTGAATCACCCAGATTTAAATTAACTTGCTCCAAAATGTATTCTTAAGGGTTGCTTTGATGCCAAATCTTAAAATGCATGGATAGTAGGCTTTCAATACACATATTTCTAATATCTGTCATATGTTCTTCTAACCTGACTTTAAACATTCTCTAACTTTCCCCCACATAAAACATATTACAAGGACATCCCAAGATGTAAGCATTTCCAACCATATTGCATGAAAATTCCTGGGTGGGATTAAAACTCATCCCATTTATCCTAGAAAAATTAGTAACCACTTGGCTACATATTGAGCATTTACCACAAGGGTAGGTACCCTTTCTAAGAAAAAATGGAACCTGCTATGTTGATATTAGGCATAGCAAATTTACTATGTACTATTAAATCTGCTATAGTACGGCCTTTCTTAAAAGAGATATATGGCTAATTGTTCTAATTCCTTATTTTTTAACAGCATGGGCCAGTAATACCTTAAAACATTTACTATTTGTTCACTAAGCACATTAAAAACTGACACAAAATAAGTTGCTTTGAAATTATTGCATTGTTCCCAACCGTGGTACATTACAGGTGCATTTTAATTAAAAAATGGAAATTCATTCCTGACATAATAGTCTACCTTACTAATTTCTCTGCATAAAGTTTCAGCATAATTATTACATTTTTGTTTAACTTTTTGAAGAGCTTCCATAAAAATATTTGTACTATATCCCTGTCTATGAACATATTCAATGTACACTGAACTTCTACTTCAAAATCTATATCCAAACTACTTAATTTACTTAATCGTAAAAATTTCCCATATGGCAAAGAATTAATAAGATGAAGGGATAACAACTGTTACCATGTAAAAACATGTTTTCTCTCTCCATTTTTCTATAAACTGAAGTAACAATTCCTCCACCAACTGACCGTATTAAATTAATATCTAAACATTAACCTGATTACCCACCTATAGGCCATCAAATCTTAAATTAAATCTATTATTTTGTAGAGAACATACAAATTCATGGACTTCCTCAAACCTCCTTCACAGTCAAAAATTACATATTTTATATAAAAAAATATTTTAGCACATATTTTTTTGTAAACTTTTATGATATAGGATTTCCATTTCAAACATTGCCATAAATAAATTTGCATAAGGTGCCCCCATGGCCATGCCTTGAATCTGATGAAATAATTCATTATTAAACATAAAATTATTTGCCGGACAAAATTGAACACTTTCCCCAATATAACATGACAGCAGACTATCATCCAAGAAAAACTGCAAAGATTGAATCCTGTATTGGTGTTGAATGCTAGTCTACAAACTCTGAATGTCCAACACCACCCAAAACATATTCTCCTTCCATTTTAAATCTGATATTTTATCTACAAAATCCTCCAATATAAGAAGGAATTTTCTTAACAAACACAAATAATCATGCAGAAATGAGCCAATATTATGAAGAAAATACCTGCATGCAGAGACTATCAGACGTCCTACTAAATTATCCAAACCTTTATGAATTTTTGCTAGACAGTAAAATAAAGCCAGTTCACTTCCTTTAATAGAAACCTTTTTTTAAACATAATTTTTATCAAAATAACCCAATTTTAAACCTTTATGCAATAACAACTCATACTGTGTAAATGCTTCCTTATAACAGGCAATATCACATCTCTTATGTACTTAGGTTCATAGGTAGATACTAGGCTATCTGCCCTAGGGTATTTATAAGCCTAGCCAGAGTGTATTTGGCTTCCGCCTCCCTATTAGATTAGCCTACTGTGCCTCTGTAAAGTAGGTCACAGAAGGTACCCTTTTAAGATTAGTTTACTGTGCCTCTGTCTAGCAGGGACACAAGAGATCCCAGGGGTGAATTTGCGATTTCCCATCCACGCGTCCAGATTTCGCTTGAAGAGGGTCAGCAAGGGGCTATGTTTAACATGAATTGGGATTCTATTCCAGAGTGAGGGGAGCCTCTGGGAAATTAATGTGTTCCTCCAGCATGTCCTATTTATTTTTGTGCTGAGGTTTAGGTCCCTGGAATGTGTAGCTCTAAGGGACTTGGATTTTTTGAGGTGGAGCATGTCCATTAATTCTGGGTTTGACATGGCTTTGTACGTCAGGCATAGATCGCCTCTGAGTAGGCGGCAAGCAACTGAGTAGAGCTGGAGTTTCTTTAGTCGAGCTGCATAGGACATCTGTTTGTAGCCCATGATCCTCTTGGTGAGGTACTTTTGGGTTCTCGCCAGTTGCTGCAGGTGTCGGGTAAGGTACATCCCAAAAGGGGCATTGTATTCAATTATGGGCCTGATGAGTGACGAGTAGAGGGGCACAATGACCTCTCTTGATCTAGATGCGAACCCTTTCGTGATAAGGTGGGCTATATAGAAGGTCTTTCTAACCACTTTGGCCACATGATTATCAAAGGAGAGATTACTATCTACGTTGGTCCCCAAATCTCTAATTGCTTCTTCTGTACTTAATGGATTACCACCTATGTGGTAATTTGTGGGCACCTTATTTTTCCCAAAGGGGATGACTATGCACTTTTTAGCATTTAGCTTGAGGCCATGGCTCTGGCACCAAGCATCCATCTCTGTGAGACCCTTTTGGAAGATGCTTGTGTCAGCTGGAGATTTGATTATGGCCCCCAGTTTGCAGTCATCTGTGAACTTTGTCAGCCATGATCCCCCTGTGTTAGCCTGAACCTCAGAGAAGTATATACTGAACAAGAGAGGTCCCAGAACTGAGCCCTGTGGGACGCCACTTGTAACTGGTTTGGATTCGGACATGGCACCTGTGATTCTGACCATGTGGGTTCTATCTCTGAGCCACTTTGCAACCCATCTTGTGATATAGGGGTTGATATTTAAGCTGGTAAGCTTATTTATGATGCCCAAGTGGGATATTGCGTCAAAGGCTTTTGCGAGGTCCAGGTAGGCTGTGTGGACTACCTTGCCCTCATCTATGGCTTTGGTAACTGTTTGTTTCAAAGAAATCAACCAGGTTTAAGAGGAAAGATCTGCCCTTAACAAAGCCAAATTGGGTAGGGTCCAGTGTCTGGAGGCTCCCAATGTCTTTGTTTATTTATGAGTTCCATGATAATATGCTCCATAGCTTTACAGACCAGACTAGTCAGGCTTATGGGGCGATAGTTTCCAGGGTCTGTTATGGCACCACCTTTGTGGAGTGGGACCACTGTAGCTGTACGCCATTCTTTGGGTACATATCCTGTAGTAAGGCTAAGTTTGAACAGTGACTTAATGTGAGGGTTCAGTTCTTCTTGGAGCTCGTGTAAGACACAGCCTGGGACACCGTCCGGTCCCATAGATGCTGTGTTTTTTGCTTTGGAGAGGGCAGCTTTCACCTGTGCATCTGTGATGTCAGGGAGGTTACATTCAGTTGGGCTAGGCATTTGCTCCTTTGGGGGGGAAGGGGGGGAGAAGTTTGTGCTGAATCTGTCTTCCAGGATGTTGGCTATGTCTGTAGGTTCGGTATATTTTGTACCATTATGCAACAATTCAGAGCATATCTGGGAGTTTTCGCCTATGTTCCTGACATAACTAAAGAAGGCTTTGTGATTATCTTTAGTGTCTAGGGCAATTTTTCTTTCGAAACTGGCCTTTGATGATTTTATGAGGGATCAAAGTTTCTTGCTAATACTGATCAGAGATGCCTTCCCTTTTTGGGATTTTGCTCTGTCATGTAGTAGCTTCCTCCTTCTTTTGTATAGCTTATTTATGGCCGGGGTCCACCAGACCGGTCTCCTGTTTTTGGAGGAGTAAGTCTTGGTTTTATTTGGGATAGCACGATCCATGCATTCCTGCAGGTGCTCATAGAATGCATTTGTAAAGGATTCTGCGGATTGGGCTGTATTATCCTCTGTCCCAGGGGCTTTGAAGGATTCCACCTTAGTCTTGAGAAGTGCAAAGTTGGCTTTTGAGAAATTCTTTACAGTGATTTCCTTGGCTGAGGGTGGGGACGGGATATGGATGTCCAGGGAAATTTGTTTATGGTCTGATCTTACCAATGATCATTCAAAAACTGATAGCATATTTGTACATATTGTTTGTAGTTCATGACCACAATCCTCTTCCCTTCTTAGAAGGCTTCACCACTAACTGGTTATTGCTTAAATTAATCAGGGTTTGCCACTGTTCTTTAGATATAAAAAATTGAGACCACAATAAATCATTTCAAAACATTTCCCACCTTTAATGTCACCTATAACCTGCACAATTCAATTGAAAAGCAAACAAATCTGTTAGGGGAAAAAATATAAAAAATAAAAAACATACAATATGCTGGTTGCATAAGTGTTCACACCCTTAAACTAATACTTTGCTGTGTGTGCACACTTTGTTGAAGCACCTTTTGATTTAATTACAACATTTAGTCATCTTGGGTACATACCTGCCATCAATTAAATAGACCCTGATTAACCCCAAATAAAGTTCAGCTGTCCTAGTAGGATTTTCTTGACATTTACTCAGTTGCCTGCTACAGCAAAAGCCATGGTTTGCAGAGAGCTTACAAAGCATCAAAGGGATCTCATTGTTGAAAGGTATCAGTCAGGAGAAGGGTAAAAAAAATTCTACAGCATTGGATATTCCATGGAATACAGTGAAGACAGCCATCAAAAAGTGGAGAAAATATGGGACAACAGTGATGTTGCAAAGAACTGGATGTCCCTACAAAATTGATGAAAAGACAAGACAAAAACTTATCAGGGAGGCTGCCAATAGACATACAGCAACAATGAAGAAGCTGCAGGAATTTCTGACAAGTACTGGTTGTGTACTACATGTGACAACAATCTCCCGTATTCTCCATATGTCTGGACTATAGGGTAGGGTTGCAAGAAGGAAGGCTTTTCTTACACAGAAAAACATCCAGGCCTGACTAAAATTTGCAAAACGATACTTGATTTTTACTGCAGTTTGGGAAGAGCAATATATATTCAATAGTGATTTTTGTCAGCATATTAGTTTATATTTATGTTACCTGAATGATATTTTCATCCTATGGAAGGGTAAAGAATCCATTTTGCAGCAGTTCTTGATTTACATCATTGGTTCACCTTCTTACTTAAAGTTTACATCCGAGGTTAATGAACCAGAGATTAATTTCTTGGATGTCACTTTGAGTAAAGATAGGGCTAATAATAGATTCAAGGCTAAAATACATAGAAAGCCCATCTATTCCAATTCGTTCTTACATTTTACAAATACGCATCCAACTATTATTAAAAAAGCTGTGGTCAAAAGACAGTTCATCCAGGCCACAAGAGTGGTGAGTCTAGACATTGATTTTGACATAGAATGTTGTGAACGTATTAATATGTTCAGGAAAAGAGGATATCTGGACCGCATAGTATACTAATTATATGAAGAAGTCAAGGCAAAAAGAACTAATAGTCATTTTACACCCATCCTTAGTTATGAAGGGGTTGACCATACTGTAGGAACAAAAGTTGATGAGTTTGATAGCTCTACAGTGTTTATAACTTTTAATATACATTTTTATGAGATAAAAATCATTATGCTGAAAAATCGGACTGTCATTGATGATGATGCACAGATTAGGATAAAATTAGTAGATGGGTTTAGAATGGTAGCAAGGCAAGGTAGTAATTTAAAGATTTTGCTTGAAAATGGTGAACGAAAACATTCACTTAATAGCAAAATGGGAATTATGAATAGATGTGGTATGTGTAAATATTGTAAGTTCATTCACCAGGGTCAGTCTTTTGAAATAAAAGGAAAGATGTACACTATGCAAGGTAAACATAATAACTCAAAGGGGGTTGTTTATGTGGACTTATGACAAACCTCTCCAGCATATTACATTGGAAAAACCACCAGAATATTAAAAGAAAGAATATATAAACATGTATATGCAATAAGAAAGGAAGTCCTTAATAATGTATTGGCTAAACATGTACATGAATTTAACATCCATTTTTTTAAGTTTTGTGTTTTACAGCAGATTGTAGGTAATGATAGGGGTGGTCCATGGGAATTACACTGTGAAAAAGCTGAACTGGTTTGGCAGTTGTATTTGTACTTGTATGCTTGGCCAGGGTTAAATGACTATTGTAGCATTAATAGTATCCTTGAATTAAAGGCACTGAGTAGATTGGTATAATTTTGAATGGAATCTAAAATAATAATTATTTAAAGTTTATTATATTGGTAGTAGCTGATGCTATCTCATTTATATTTATAATGTATTTGTAATATTTTACACAAGCTGGTTCCAGTTATATGTTTGTGTTCAAATTAACAATGCTTGCACCTAATTATATATATGCATGTATACATTTTTATGGGGGTTATAATTGTTGCATTTAAATATTTTAAGTACTTTTGATATTCAGAGTGAAAAAGAGGACACATGAGTTTGTGATTGCCATCACTTCCTGTTTAAAGATGGGCACCAATTTTAACAAGGGTTATTCTTATGTCTGATGAAGTTTGCTATTTTATGTAAATGAAAAGTGCTTCACAATTAAATAAGGCTTTTCATGTATTATTTTGGACTACCATAGTGTTATTTATACAGTTTGTTTAGTTGTATTTGTTTTTAATTGCATTAATTATGTTAGGAAGGCTGGGACTGCAATTCTAGTGGGAGTAGAAAGGTAGCCTGGTTTGTCCATGTTAGGAAACGCACAAAGGGATTTAAACCACCAGTCACTTGTAGCTAGTTGGTACCTTTTCACTTTGTCTAACCAAAATGCGTTTTTACATTAAGAAGATGGGGACTGCTATTCTTGTGGCAGTAGTAAAGCAGCATGGTCAGTGTGAGTTGGGAAACACTCAGGGAGGCTTAAAGTGAGATTGTTTAATCATCCAGAGGGCATTTTAGTGACATAGCTTGGTGTTAATCTGAACTTGAGAGCTACTTATGTTGTGCTTTTACATTAAGTTGTTCCAGGATCATCCATCCTGTAGCAGAAAGTGTTTACCTGGTCTCTGTGAATAGGCAGGCACTACAGGAAGCTCATAGTGTAGTCGTTTATTGGCCAGACTGCATGGGAGTTAATTTTCAGCTTTTTTCTGTTTGCTGTAAATTAGAGATGTTTTCGTTCACGGAGCTGATCATTGCACCGTGGAGGTTAGCAGTACCATGTCTCTAGTAGCAAACCTATAAAGCTAGTATTTACGACTTTAACCTATGACACACAAAGGCTGTTACATTACGTGCGTTGCATTGAGCATCATTCGATCTTCACCAAGGATGACACAGTATGAACAGAAAATGATTGATTTTAATAATTGGCTTAGTTTATATTGTCACTGCAGGGCAATCCAATATCTGTCAGCATGGGAGGACATGATTAACAGACACTTTGCTTTTCTTTGCCAAGGATCGTCTGCACCTGTACCAACTGGGCTTTCAGATTTTGGATAAAACTTTGACCATCCCCTTAAAGCCTTTTTAGGCATTGTCAAAATGACAAAACTACCAACATAGCAAAGAAAAAAAGGCAACTTTAAGGTGTTACTATTCAATGCTAGTAGCCGAAACAAAAACTCTACACCCTAAAAGCTCTTCTCACTCTGAAAAATGTAGACATCTGTGCTGTTTCTGAGGCTTGGTTTAAAGACACAGTAAATACTCCAGAAGCGGAGGGCTACATTGCCTTCCACCCATTTAGACAAACAGCAGCACACAGGGCTAAAGGTGGAGGTGTCTCAATCTACATTAGCAGCAAATAAAACTTAGGTTGGTTAAACTGGATGATGCCCTGGAGTTCATCCACATCCATGTCTCCATAGATAAGGCTGTTTACCATGTCCTGGCCAGCTACAGGTCACCCTGTATGACCCATGAAGCTCACAACTCTTACCTAGACCTACTAGAGGTGCTCACTATCCAACCAAATACCTATTCATGGGCAACTTAAACTATTCCTCTATAGACTGGAAAACACACGCTGCCTCTAATGCATAGAAATAACATTTACTGAACTTTATCAACACAAACACCCTAGACCAGATAGCGCACTGTCCAGCCAGAGGATCAAACATATTGGACCTAATACTCACCAACATGGGAGAGTGTTGCACCTTCCACCCCCACCCCTGTGTCATGTCCTCATTGATGAAGTCAGACCACAAAGCTGTCTCCCTTGTAACAAAAATCAACCTGGAAAACCCAACTAAACTTGTAGTAGTTAGGAATTAATTACATCTTATTAAGTGACAGTTTATCAAAATTCATGGCTGCCAAAACCCTGAGAACACAGCTACCTATGCAGTATTATTTACAGAAGCCCTCTATAAACACATAAATGGATGCACTGAGGCTGTTATACCTATGAGAATTATGCCCAGATCCAACACCAAAAAAAATCACATTGGTAGAATCATAACCTTAATAGGCTATATAACAAAAGAAATACAGTTGTGGCCAAAATCAGAAAGAGCAACTCTCATAGAGACTATAGATCTCTGATTCAGCTAAACAAGAAATGAAGAGGTCTAATAAGTCAAAAAAGGACAATTTAGAGGTCATAATAGCCACCCAGGCTAAGGACAACCACAAGGCCTTATTCAGCTATGTCAGAAACTTTAAATACTCAGCAGTGTGCAGAACTGCTTCTAAATGAGACAACCTTCATTGACCAGGGTGACATATCAAATCTACTGGCTGATAAATTTAGCATCAACTTCACTCCCCACCCTCCTGCTACCCCCTGTGAAGTCCCTTCTAGCATATCCCCCATCCAACTATCAGTAGGGAGCAGGTCCTGGAGGTGCTCGCTAAAGCCAAAAACACTGCTTCAGTGGGCACAACAGTATCCCTGGTTGCCTCCTAAGTAGCCTGAAACATGACCTAGCAGGAGCACTTGAGGCACTCAAACTGCAGCCTCCAAACAGGTTATGTGCTGGATGAATGGAGGGCTGCAATAGTCATCCCTCTCCATAAGGGTGTACCATCAACTGACCTCTGGAACTACAGACCCAGCAGTCCGACAAGTCTAATATGCAAAGTCATGGAAATGATAAACAAGGAATCTGGCAACCTACAGACACTGGACCCTTCCCAGTTTGGATTTTTTAAGGAAAAGTCTTGTCTACTTAACCTAGTAGTCTTCTTCAAGAGGGTCACCATGGCTGTGGATGACAGAAAAATATCGCCTACCTTCAATACAATATAGTGCATATCGCCTACCTTCAATACAATATCCCACTCAGGTATTGTTGATAAATTCTCAGAACTAGACATAGATCCCTTCCTAACTCACTGGATAGCCTGCTGATGTACTGATGGGGCCCAAGAAGTCAGGATCGGTGAGACCACCTCCACCAAGAGACCGGTTCCCTACAGAAAACCCCAGGGCTCCATGTTGGACTTGCTCCTGTTTGGCATCTATTTCTCAGAAGTCAAAGCTAATGTCAAAGGCCTCTGGCTCATCAAGTTCGTGGATGACTGTAAAATGGGAGCTCTTATAGATTCCCCCCACGACACCAACATCCTACATGAGTGTCTAACGCAAACAAATTATTGGTGTGAAAACCATGGATTAAAACTCAATGCAAAGAAACGCATTATAGTGCCCTCTGGAAAATTATCCACACAAGCTAATTACTTCATCAATAAAACACCCATATGAGCTGACCCAATAGTTAGGGTCTTGGAACATATGTAAACAATAATCTGGCATTCGACCAACACATAGACAAGATAGTAAGAAGATCATTCCAAGTCACCCAATTCATAAGCAAGGGTATGGCATCGAGGTCCAAGGAAGTAATCGTACCATTCTACTCAGCTCTTATCAGACCATCAAGGAGTGCAATGATCCGTTTCGCATAGCTTACCAGGCACTTGCAACATTTGGAATGCCCTCAAAAGTTCCGCACCAGGAGAATCACTACCCTACACAGATTGCCTTAAGGTCATATCTCTGTGCTCCGTCTCCTACAGGTTATTGGGAGGTGATCTATGCCTAGCATATAAAGCATCCTCACTTCCAGCTGTGATGAATCTCTTGCACATCTGCAAGACAAACAGCACCAGAAACACTAGATCCAAGGACCTGAACTTTGCCTGTGGCAGAAACAGAATCTGCTAGAGTGACTGATATGTGTCTCAAAGGATCCCTATGCTATGGAGTAAACTTCCCATCTACATGAAGTAGAGCTCATCCCTGCACCTATTCAAAAGAAACCTTGATCATTGGATGGGAAATTGCATATTACCCCCCCAACCCCCAGTCTGGCCCCCATGTCTCTGATGGACAGAACCTAAGAGTAAGTAAATTAATCCCCAACTAACCTACCCCCACATAACACTTGGCTACATCTTTACTAACTTAGCCCACCATATAGACGTCCATAGGTTCATAGGAGATTACTAGACTAGTGGCTGAAGAGCCCTTGCAAGCCTGGCCAGTTTTACCCATATTTTACCCAATTTTCTATCCCTAGGACAAAGATAACAAGGGTCGGCAAGCAGGGTTTTGGCAATTTTTACAGACTGCGTTTGTCCATAAGGTACATGGGCACCACCCCAGAAGTGACTTTGTGATTTCCCACCCATTGGTCCAGAATGCCCTTGAAGATGGTCAAGGAAGGGCTGTGCTTCAGGTGAATATGAAGACTATTCCAGAGGAACAGCAATTTCTAGGACACACAGCTCTCTCTCTCTGGCATGATCTATTTGTGCTAGATATCAGGTTTAGATCCTTGGAGTGGGTAACTCTTATGCAGTTAGTTTTGTGAATATGCAACATTTCCATCAGGGATTGGTCAGAAACTGCCATGTAGTTCAGGCATAGATCACCTCTCAGTAATTGGTAAGAAACTGAATACAGTGATAGGGTTTTTAAATAGTCCACATATGACATGTTGGTTATAACTTGTGTTTTTTTTTTTGATGAGAAACATCTGAGAACACTCCAGCTGTTACAGGTACCTGGTGAGGTACATGCTAAATGGAGCATTTTACTTGATTATTGGTCTGATGAGGGCCAAGTACAGTGATACTATGAAATCTTTAAATCTGGATGCAATACCCTAACTTATAAGCTGAGCCACATAGAAGGATTTCCTCACCACTGTGGACACATGGTGATCAAAGTTCAGATTTGAGTACCCAGATCTGTCACCACTGGATGCACTCTTAGGAGAGTGCTATCAGTGTTGTAATTTGCTGGAGTATTTGATTTCCCAAAGGATATCATTGTGCATTTTTTCACATTTTGTTTAAGGCCATTGCTTTGACAGAAATTAGTCTGCCTCAGTCCTTTCTGTAGGATATAAACATCATTTGGGGAGTCAATGATTGCCCCCAACTTGCAGCCATCAGCAAACCTGGTCAACTAAAGGCCATCTACATTTGCCTTGAGATCTGAAAAGTATATCCCAAACAGGTAGGGGGCCTAGTACAGAGCCTTGTGGTACTCCATTGATGACTGGCCTATTGCTGGATGTGGATTTCTCCACTCTAATAATATGTGTCCTATCTGTGAGCCCTTTGCCTGTTCATTTGACGACATACAGGTTTATGCTCAATTTTGTGAATTTATCTGTAATGTCCGAGTGGGGTATTGTGTCAAATGTCTTGGCCAGGTCAAGGTAGGCAGTATGCACTGTCTTCCCTCATCTGTGGCCATGGTGACCTTCTGAAAGAAGCCCACCAGACTGAACAGGCAGAATATGTCCTTGAAGAAGCTGGACTGGTTTGGGTCTAGAGTTTGGAGATTTCCTGTGTTGTTGTTAATCTGGTCCAGGATTATCCTTTCCATAGCCTTGCATATGAGGCTAGTCAAACTTATGATTCGGTAGTTTCCTGGGTCCATTGATGGTCCCCTCTTGTGCAAAGAGATGACTGTTGATGTCCACCACTGCACAGGGACAAAGTCTGTTTGGAGACCGGGGTTAAATAGAAATCTGAGTGGACATACTAGGTCATGTTTCAGGCTATTTAGTAGATATCCTGGGATTCCATCAGGGCACATTTATGCCATATTTCTAGCTTTAGAGAGCACAGTGATGACCTGTTCTTTTGTGATAATAGGCAAAGGAATGGTAGGAGGTATTTCATTGGGAGAGACTGGAGGTGATGAGGGGGTGAAATTTGAGCTGAATATTTTGGCCAGCAGGCTGGTTATTTCTGCTTTCTGACTATAGGTAGTGCAATCTACAGCCAACTCAGCACATTGTTGAGTGTTTCCTTCAAGATTTTGGACATAACTGAAAAATGCTTTGTGGTTATCCTTTGCTTGGGAGGCTATTTTAGTCTCATATTTAGCTTTTGAGGACTTGACTAGTTCCCAGATTTGCCTGTTGACTAATGAGGGATTTTTTTTCTCTGTTGTACATCCTCCCACTTGCTTCTAGACAGGAATTTCTTCCTTCTGTTGTATAAAATGTTTATGCCAGAGGTCCACCAAGGTGACTTTTTTTTCTGGCTAGACTTGGGTTTAGTTTAGTCAGGTGCTGCCATTTTTATTCACTTGTTTAGAGGGTTGTACAGTGCACTCGTGTGTACTTCTGCATAGGCTTTCATGTTTTCAGGATTAGTGGGATTTTTAAGATTACTTGTATTCTTTAGGGTTTTAGGGTTTGATGGGAGTTCTACCATTACATTTATTTCAAAGGAGACTTATTTATGATCTGATCTTACCAATGAGGATATTGTGCTGGAACAGGGGGGTGCAGTGCTCCCCATGTTTGTGAGTACTATGTCTAGGATATTTGAGCCTCTAGTCAGAGTGTAGGCCAATTGTTCCAAAGCATTTGCATTAAGTCCCAAGAATTTCTGAGCCGGCATGTTTGTGGTCATGTATGTAGCAGTTAAAATCACCCATTAGTTTGTGTGTTGGGATGGTGATTCTAGTGACTTCAGGTATGCAGAGTGATTTTCATGGTTCATGGTTGGAGACCTGTAGCTAGCGATGATATATGGTGAGGGATTTTGCTTATGGTCAGCTGGACATCGAGTAGCTGAAGTGAGTCATCCTGCTTGACCAATGTTTTGGTGTAATTGTTTTTTTTTTATGTAAATGGAAGCACCGTCTTCTTTTGTTTTGTTTTTTTCTTTTCAGAGGGAGGTCTGAATGTGTGACAGGCATTGTAGCCTTGCACTGCTGGGGTGCTTTCTGCAGCCTTGTAACACATCTCTGTAACTACACAGACATCCGCATTCTCCACGGAGAGGAAAGCTTCCAGGGAGTGCAGTTTCTTATTAAGACTCCTAGCACTGAGCAGTAGTACCTTCAGCTTAGCATTAGAAAAATTTGTTATGTTGGTAAGTCTGTTGGTTTGGCGCTGCCTAAAAAAGGCACTATGTGGGTGGCTAATGCGTTGGCTAGTATTCAAAAGCCCAGCAGAGTTAGGTGCGGACCATCTCTATCAAAGCAGCATGGACTGTGGATCTTGTCATTCCAGTCTGACAAATACTCAATCCCCTTGGAAAGACATCAGTAGCTAAGCCAGTTATTGAAATCAAATCATTTTCTGATTGTGATATTTTTGGTGAGGATAGAATATTGCTTAGTTAAGTCTCATACCCACCTGTGAGACATATTCAGAGTGGTTCATAATGTATGTCTTCATATAGTCAAGGGATGTATATCTCACATCATTCACACCCATATGGACGATGATTGAGTCATACTGGTACTTGTGGTTGAGTTACCTGATTGCCTGCATGATCTGTTGAATCCTGGCCCCTGACAGGCAATTGAATGTAACCCTGTGCTTATCCAACATGGTCAGGGGTGCATCCATGTGTCTCATGATGATGGCGTCTCTTATGACCAAGATGTTTGAATGTGTGGTGTTTGCTTGTGGAGAGACTGTGATGTGTATTTTTATGGGTAGTGATTGGTGTTGCCTTCATTTTGTTTGCAAGTGGTTTCTGAGGGCAGAGTGCAGGAGGCCTCTGAGGTTTTGGTGAATTACTTGTGAGTACATCTGCATATCTGGATTTATGTGTCAAGACCTTATTTAATGAGGGAAATGATGTGCATGTGCTGACAACCTGTTGTCATTTGATTTGTTAGTATGTGAGAGCTGTGTCTCAATTTTTATAGTGTAACTACGTCTTTCACATGCTGTGTTTGTTTGTTTCAGGATTAAGTGGTTGTCAGTATACATGAGACAATTGCTACATTCCCTCAGGATGCCCTTGTTAACAAGGCTGGCCACAGAGTTAGCAGGAAAGTGCCTATCCATGGTTTTGGGGTTTTTATTACGGGTTTAACCAGGGAGAAGAGTGAGTAGATTTAACTGGACTGGGATGATAGCACATGGACGAAGAATGGGTGTTATACTCTTTGTGAACTGCAGCTAGCCAACAAGGCGATGCTGCTCTGTGTGCAACACAGATGCTCCTGGAGCAGCAGGTTCACTGGGGAAGGTTTGTAGGCATAGTAATTTTAAGAGAAATTTTAAATTGAAAGTGTTTGCATCTATACAGGGCACTGCCAACCTCCACTGAGTGGAGATCAACTTAGTGCAAACACTAGGCTTATATAGAATCAGAAAAAACAAGTTTTATAACAGCAAGGCCTACAGACCAATCAGGAAAACACAGAATAAGCTTTCAACCAGCAGCCCCCAACTCAAGTTTGCAACATCATGCTTCTGCCTTAAGAGTGCAGTCAGAAAACCGTCTAAATTAAGAATGCTGGTTTTAGAGCTCAAGTGTAGGGAAAACCACACAATCTAGATACTACAGTCCGGTAAAAATAACAGACACAATGTAATTACGTATTACAGCAGCAGTGGAAACGGTTCAACTTTGAAACTCTACTAAAATGTGACCGATGTAACAAAAAGTACACAGTTGTTATGAAATACAGTAAAAAATAATCAGCAGAATTTCAAAATGATACTTATTTTCATTCTTTTAGCAGTGGATGGCTTTAGATGCAGCAGATTCTCTGCAAGTCTCAGGCAAAGTACTCAAACCAAAAGCAGCTCTGAAGAATTGAACACAAACTCTTGGTTATACAGAATCAGAAAAAAAACACAACAGCAAGGCCTACAGAATAGTCAAGAAAATGCACAATAAGCTTTCAGTCAGCATCCCCCAACTCAGATAAGTTTGCTACAGCACACTTCTGCCACAAGAGTGCAGTCAGAAATTCCTCTTAATGTAAAAATCCTGGTTTTAAAACTGAAATGCAGGGAAACCACACAAAGTAGATTCTACATCCCTGTAAAACTAGCAGACGTAATGTAATTAAGTACTACAGCAGCAGTGGAAACAGTTCAGCTTTGAAGCGCTACTAAAGTGTAAGAACGTAACAACAAATACAGGCTTCTTATAAAATACAGTAAAAAAAAATCGGCAGAAGTGCAAAATTATATTTTCATTCTTTGAACAATGGATGACTTTAGATGCAGCATATTCTCTGTAACTCTCAGGCAAAGTAGTCAAAGAGCAGCTCTGAGGGATCGAGTCCAAGTAACTCTCAAACAAAATTGTGTTGAATTGCATGACTAGGTTTGTAAAGACCCTGGTGGTCTGTAGCCTAGTATAAAATTGCATGACTAGGTTTGTAAAGACCCTGGTGGTCTGTAGCCTAGTATAAACCTATCTATGAACCTGTGTTTGCAAGAGATTAGACAATATGGATGGGAATTCTGTGATTGTTAAATTAAGGGAAAATTAAATGATGACTGCGTTCGTACAACAGAATGCAGGTAAGTGCCAAATTAGTTCTGTTGTATTAAAAAAAAAAAAAGCTGAAGCATTGTAACATGTACAGATGCACTGTTTCTTTGTAGGGTTGGGGTGGGGCAATGAGCCAAATACAGAGTGCAGCAACTGAGCTGAAAGACATAATTAAACGTTTGCTAGTACTAGAAGTATCTGAACAACTGGAGCCAGACAATAAACCACAAACATACTAAAGGATCTCACATGAAACAGCTAAGCATACCGGCTACCATTAAGAATTGGCTGAAAATCAGATATGAAACAAAACTATTTATTTATTGCATTTGCTAATCAGGAAAGTCCACTGGGCCTAGAAAGAACCCATTTTTAGTGGAGGCCCGGGGAGAAAAGCTTCACAACATTACATACAAAGAAAATATTCATACACATAAAATATTAATACACTTAATATCAAGTGGCAGTGTTACAGTCATGGTAAGATAGACTTAGTAACTGGTGTACCTTCAAATCACACATAGGTTCATAGGCTCATAGGTGTGTACTACGCTAATGGCCCTGGGGCCTTTACAAGCCTAGCCATAGGATTACCCTGGTATAGTGCCACCTGACCTTAGTTCCCAATTCCTCTGTCGAGTAGAGCCACTGGTGTTATCCCAGGAGTGAATTTTCTGTTTCCCATCCACTCATCAAGATTCCTCTTGAAGAGGGTCAGTGAGATGCTCCGCTTGACATGTATGCGAAGTCTGTTCCATAGCATGGGCAGTCTCTGGGTTATGAACCTTTCCCTCCATTACTGTAAAATACTAAAATAGACTTAATAACTGGTATACATTCTAACCAAACATTAGTATAATATGCATCTCGAGGAACATAGCAAAGGGGAGTTAATTTTAGTGTGAGAATAGAGGGCCAAGGAGGGAAAGAAAAAGCTAATGTGATAGGAAACCAGAAGTTAAGGCTGAGAGAAGCGAAAGGAAAAGACAGCAATAAAATAGTGCAGATGAGACACAGAGGAGATAAGTCAGATGTTGGGGTTATTTATTTGGGTGCAGGAGCATAACCACTGAGAGGAGAGATGTAGTTTGAGGGATTTCTTAAAGGAGCCAGGATTACTGATAGTTCTGAGTGAAGGGGGGAGATTATTCCATAATTTGGATACAGTGCACGAATACAACATTTGGCCAGCTGAGACCTTAGGTTTCTCGATAGACACAAGCATTTTGTTTTCGGACCTGAGGTGTCAGTTAGGATGGTACATAGTCAGTATGGAAGAGAGGGAGGGGCAGGATTCTGGGTGGTAGATTAGCTTGTGGGCAGTGGTTAGTTGTAGAAAAGAGAGATTGTGGGGGGATTCTAGCCTATTTAGTTGATGCAGAGAGGTACAGTGATGGGTAGACAATTTTGCATTAGTAGCAGCAAGAGTCTAGTTTTGTTCTCAAGGAGGACTGTAGATTGGTGAGGATGAGAGAGACATATAACAGAGTAGGAAGCAGGAAGGGTGAGGCCAGGGCTTTTTTAGCAGAGAGGCTGAGAAAGTAGTTGTGCCTGTACAGGGCACCTAGGTTTTGATGTTGCTGAATATGTGACGATCGAAAGTTGATCTGTCATCAATGAAGACACCTAGCAATTTTGAACTAGGGACAATTTCAATGATAGTGTTCGTTTGGGAGCGAATGGAGAATAGTGACCTGTCAACAGAGTTAGATTTTGTAGGTGTAAAAAGTAAAAGTTTTGTTTTATTGGGGTTGAGGGCGAGATGGTTCTGGGACATCCAGGTTTCTGTGCATGAAAACGCTTCTTGGGTGAGATGTTGTAGTGCAGTGGTAGATTTAGAAGAACAGATGATAGTGGAGTCATCTGCATATTGGATAACATTACTATGGGTAAGAGTCATATGAAAGTTATTAACAAATATGCTGAATAAGAGGGGACCCAGTATTGAACCTTGGGGGACACCAGTATTAGTATTTATGAAAGGGGACACCAGTATTAGTATTTATGAAAGGGGAAGAGGAGTATTGCCATATAATAGATTATTGCCTATTACTGAGGTAATTAGTAAACCACTGTAGGGTGGGGGAAGATAGGCCGAGGTTAGAGAGTTTACTAAACAGAAGGGAGTGGGATATGGTGTTGAATGCCTTTGATAAATAAAGAAAGACTGCTGAGACTAAGGAACCGGCATCCTGAGCCCTGTTTACTGTATCCAAAAAGGAAATGAAGGCAGTGTTGGTGCTATGACCAGGCCTGAATGAAGCCATGTTGAGTGGGAGAGAGGATTTGGTTTTTTATCAGATGGCTGAGCAACTAAGTATGAATACATTTCTCTAGTATTTTTGAGATGGGAAAAGAATGGCAATAGGATGGAAGTTTGAGATGTCAGAGTTATTGACGCCTTTATAAAGTGGAAGGACAAATGCCTTAATAAAGAAAGGCTGGAATTGTGCACCTGACTGTAACTACAATATGAAGATACACTCATGGAATTGCAACCTGGTTAGTATTTCTTTATTCTCATGTGAAATTATGGAGCCTAATTTTTGGAAAGTTGGTAGATTGCAGGGACCTGCACAGTTTCCATGATGTGGCAGTATACATTTGTTTGAGAGGTGTGTCTCATAACTGAAGTCCGCATTAGGAGTGATCCCAGAATCAGGGAAAATGGTCAACAGGTAGATATTCAGTATCCTGAAATCGGAGCCTTTTTATGTACAATAGACAATTGAAGAAAAAGGTAACATGTTTACAGATACAGAAGAGTACACTGGCTAAGGAGCTGGAGAACAATGTCAGTAAAATAGGAGTTTGTTTAGCAATATTGTGAAATGCTGAGTGTCTTAAGAATGATATTTGCCTAGGTATGAATAGCTGAATATCTAATTATTGTCATTAGTAGCCATTTGATTTGTGGACAAAATAAAGTCATGACATGCAGTGAAAGGAATTATTTTAGAAGTGGCTGCAGTGACAGTCTTGTATGCAAATAAGTTTACTAATTAGTATGTTACTTCACTCAGGGTGGCACAGTGGCACAACAGTTAGTGTTGTCACCTCACAGCAAGAGGTTCCCCAGTTTGATTCTTGGCTGGATTGCCTTCTGTGTGGAGTCTGCATGTCCTCCCTGTGTTCACGTGGGTTTCTTCCACATACCAAAGGTATGCAGTAGGTGAATTGGACACTCTAAATTGTTCGTAAATGTGAGTTTGCATGTGAGTGTGGGGTGTGGAAGATCTACCATTGCAGGACTAGCCACCCAGCAGTATAAACCTTAGCTCTAGGTGAGTGACACCCTGACCCCTTGTGCAAAAATGGGAAAAAGGGATTGTGCATTGATGGATGAATGTTGATTTACTCACTCTTATGAGTCATGGACAAGTCTTGTAGCAACCCTTTGAACAGCCTCAGCCATTCATTGAGCTTACTAGTCAAGGGGGAAAATGGAAGTAGATTGCCAGGCTTTTCTTCCATGTCTCACACACACACATGCACACACTCACACACAGACATTTATGTTCACACATATCTATGGACAATTTTGAAGTTGTCAGTCTACCTACTACATATCTTTGGAATGTGGGAGGCAGTCAGAGAACCTGCAAAAAATCCATATAAACACAGGGAGGGTATGCACACACCACACAGAAGGCATCTCAGCACCAAACTGAACCAGGGAACCTATTGCCTTGATGCAAACCACTGCACTACTCTGCTACCCCAGTATAGTGTTGGGTTATGTTTAATTTAGTACTTGGACCATACAGAAAAGGGTGGTATGCAGTTAATTTTAGGTACTTCTGTATATACCATTTCTAGTAGTTTTGTTGAAGGACATTGATTTTTATATGGTGCATGTTGACATTCTGAGGCTACTGTGGTTTGATTGCACTTTATCACATATGTAATGATTTCACTATGAAAACATCAAGACTGGGTCACAGGGTTAAGTCTGTGATAAGCATAGATGACCTTTCAGCCACAACTGTCTGCTTCCATCTCAGTTACTGAGCTCTTAAAATGGATTCAATTAAAGCCCACATGCTTCACCCTACCAGTCATATGATGGAAGTTCTTCGGGGGATAGCAGCTGAACCTAACCAGTAGACATGTTTAGGTTTCCTGTGTATGTTTTGCTATAAGCCCAGTCAATTGACTTAACTCGCCATCAACTGCTGATCAGTAGGTAAGCCAGCTCCTTTCTAGAACCAAGTGACATGACTGGAGTGTTGATCATTGATCTTTGGCTTAAGATCCTGTAGTGCTGGTGTTAGAACATAAGGTTTGATATGAACAGTCCGTGAGTGAAGTAAAGTCCAGTAACTATTCTTGATTCAGATACAGATTTATTTATTTTTTATTTATTTTACATTTGTTAACCAGGATAGTCCAACTGGATACATGTCCATTTTCAGTGGAGGCCCGGGGAGAAAAGCTCCAAAGAAACATTTATACAAACAAAATATACTAACATGTTTCTACTATATACAACAAGATCATATTAATGAGCAAACATTATTAAGTCACTGGCAAGTACATTTAAAAAGATCAAAACATATACAAACAATATTAAGGCATGTTAACTATGTAGTCACATCATGCATCTGAAAGAGTATTGATAAGACTGTCTTATCAAGAGACTGTGTGTGTGCAAGGCAAGTGATACTGCAGTAGTGGAGTGGCACTGAAGTTAGTCTGGTGTGGAGCAGGGACATAACCATTTGTTGTTAAGATGGCTTTTGATAGACATTTTAAATTTGGTTAGAGAAAATTCCTGGGTAATGGATGAAGACAGGGAGTTCCAAATTTTGGATATGTAAGATGAGTAGAGGGAGTCACCGGCATGGTTGTGGGATCTAGTTACTGTTAATAGCACTTTATCTGTGGAGCGGAATTGCCTAGGACAGGAGTACTGCTGAATTAAGTTGCTTAAAGATGGTGTTTTATTTGGGTGGGAGAGCAGCTTATGAGTGATGATAAGTTGATTATAGATTAGTAAATTTGTCAGTTCAAGCCAGTGCAATTGTTTTAGGTTATGACAGTGATGGGTTCTAAAAGAGGTGTTATTAGCAAATTTGGCTATATGATTATAGCAGGAAGTCAGTTTGCTGGTTTCTGTTTTGGATAGATTGGTTAGGATTGGGGATGCATAAAGTAATGTTGAGAAGAGGTGAGTACGAGCAATTGTGGTCCTAGCAGTATGGGTCAGGAAGGACTTATGTTTGTAGAGACTACTTAGCTTTCTGTGAGTGTTTTTAATAGCTAGATTTATGTGGATATCAAATTTTAAGTTATCAATGGTGACACCTAGTAGTTTTGTGTGGGATTCGGTTGTGATGGATGTACCATTTTTAGAGAGGATATTGAAAGTGGAGGTAAGGCTGGTATATTGTGAGGGGTGAAATAGCAGGAGCTTGGTCTTTTTGGGGTTAAGAATGAGGCCATTGTCAATAAGCCAATTTTCAACTGAGTGGAAATTATCTTGGGTTTTATTGTATAGTTCTTCCAGTGTTGAGGCACTGCATATTATAGTGGAATTGTCTGCATATTGACTAAGGCTAGTGCTATTTGCAGATGAGTAGAGGTTGTTTGTGAAAATTGAGAATAGCAAGGGACCTAGTATTGATCCCCGAGATACCCCGAGTGTGACTGGTAAAAGTGGAGACAAGTTATTGTCCCACTGCACTGCTTGTTGCCTGTCCTTGAGATAATATTTGAACCAGGAGACTGTTTGATTGTCTAAGCCCAGGTTTTTGAGGTGGCAGATGAGTTTATCATGGCTAACCATATCAAAGGCTTTTGATAGGTCTAAGAAAAGGGCTGATGTAAGTTTACCATTGTTTCTGTTATGGTTTATGGTATCTGTAAATGCTAATAGTGCTGTGGTGGTAGTATGACCTGGACGGAAACCATGTTGTGTTGGAGATATGAGTTCCTGATTTATAAGGTGGGACATTAGTTGATGGTGGATACATTTTTCTAATATTTTAGCCAGTGGAGATTGAATTGCGATTGGTCGGTAGTTGGATATGTCATAGGAACTACCACCTTTGTGAAGAGGTATGATATAGGCAGTTTTCCAAATCAAGGGCACCGTGGCTTCAGTGATTTATCTATTGATTAGAATAGTAACTGGCACAGCTATTTCTACTGCTGCCAGTTTTAGAAATTCACTGGGGAGGGAATCTGCTGCTAGTGTTGTGGTTTTCAGCTGGGAGAGTAGTTTTTTTTTATGTAGGATGTTGGGGTGGGTTGCAGCTTAAAAGTGGGTATGTAGTTAGTGGGAGAGTGGACACCTGGTTCAGTGACAGTGAGATGTTCTTGGGCTAGGGCAAGTACAGTTTCAGTAAAGAATGTGTTGAATGATTCAGCTATGTTGTCTTTAGTTAAACCTGATGTTGGGGGTGGGGTAATGGTTTTACCAGGGTGTAGTAACTTCTTTAAACCTGCCCAGAATTTCTTAGGATTATTCATACGTTGGTTTTGATGGGTAACAAAGTAGTTTTTCTTGTCTTGCATAACTAGTTTTTTGGTTAGATTTCTAATTTGTTGGTAGGCTTGCTGTATTATAGGGCTTTTATTGGACCTCCAGTCTACCCAGGCTCTATTTCTTTTGTGTATTTTTTGCCTAGTTTCCCTGGATAACCATGGGGCTGATTTTGACTTAACCCTAGTAGTTCTTGCAGGGGTGTGTCTGTTTAATATATGTAAGAAGGTGGAGTTGAAGTGCTCAATAGCTTCATTTAGGGGTAGGTAATAAACGGCAGACCAATTGTATAGCCTTAGTTCTTGTCTGAAGTTAGTGGGGCTAAAGTGTTTTTTTGTTTCTAATTGTTTGAAGTATAGGAGTTTGGGGGTGATGGGAGTTGTATTTAAGTAAGAAAGTAGCTTGATGGTCACTCAGCATCTGGAAGGGTGCTGGCTAAGTAGGAGCAGGGTATTTTATTTAGTAAGATTCAGTCTAATAGGCTTTCTTTTTTACTGTTTTTGACTATTCTGGTGGGCTGTTTGATTACTTCTGAGAAGGTATGAAGATTAATATGGTTAGTTGGTACTAGAGAGGAGCATGTGAGCCAGTTTATATTAAAGTCACCTAATATAATGGTCTCTTGAGGCATGGACTGTGATAACCATTGAAGGAAAGTCTCCATGGTAGGGATGTTATTGCCTGGTGGGATATAACCTGTTACTAGGTTGATGGCTTTTCTGTTACATATTTTAAGCTTTGCTAAGAGAATTTCTGCTTTTTCGAAAGGGGGCATGGTTACCTCAATTTTAGTTATGGATAAACTATTTTTGTACAGCAGGGCAATGACTCCACCCTTTTTACCTAGCCTGTCTTGCCTAAGGATGCTATATCCAGGTGGTAGGATCTCAGTATCTTGGGTAGATGGTTTTAGCCATGTTAATGTTATACTGACTATATCTGGGGAGTATATAGAGATTAGAGTGTCTAGTTCATGTGTTTTGTTGTTAATGCTTCTAATATTTAGGTTTAGGAGGAGTAGACTATTTTGTGGCCTGGTGGTAAGTTGTATCATATTGGGAAGCTGATGTGAATTGGCTAGAAGACTTGTATTGTTAGGTCCAGGGTTTGGGTGGATATCTCCAGAACATAGGATCTGCTGATGTACATTTTGCATTGATTTAGCTAGTTTTTGTAGTATGGTAAAGTATTTTTGGGTTGCTGTTGATTTGGGGTAAGAGGTAAAGAGTTTAAAATGTCTATAGCTTACAGCAGTAGTATTGTATAAACTGGAGCTTATTGTTAGAGAGTAAGGAGTTAGGATGAGAGAGAAATTTGCAGTGGATTTATAGGTTTGGGGGAAGTTGTTCTGTCCTGTGATGTTGTAAGATGTGATGTAATAGGTACATACTAAGAAGGATAGAAGAGACATTTGCAGGAGGTATGTCTTCATTATTAAGGAGAGTTGCTGATAGGTTGGATTAGAAGGAATAGTGTATGTAATTGTTTGAGGGGGTGGGAGAAATGTGGATTGGTTGTTGGGTGAGTAGGGGGAGTGGTTAGCTAAGTATAAGTTTAGGTGATATGGGGGTGGGTAGGAATTGGGGGTAGGGTAGGGGAGCGGAGTGAGCCCGCAGGGCGAACAGAGTGGGTACAGCCAAGGAGAAGGAAGAAAAGCCATCAGTGGACTGAGAGGTAGGGAGATATGGGGATGGAGCACTGGTGTACTGTAGTATAGATAGGTAATAGCAGAGGGTCACAGAGATTTTAGGCTAAAGACAGGGTAATAATGGCTCTTTTAGAAAATATTTGGTATTTGTTTAACGTGGGAGATACAATGAATAATTTGCAGTAGGTATATGCTGCCACCTAGTGGACAAACCGTCAATAACAAGAGCCTTAGAGCAGTGTAGAGAAAGTTGGGAAAATAGAGGGGCAAGAGTAGTCTGCAGTAGGCTGCTAGCGATCATATACAGGGTTAAATACAACAGTAACAGGTAAGGATATTTCTCCCATTAGGATACATACACTTTCTCTAGGCAGTTCTTTAGGACAGGCAAGGAAGGTAAGGAGAATAGTGGAGGATCCATGTTTGGAGGTTCTTTTCTCAGTCAGGAAGCCGGGTATGTCTTGGAATGGTGGGAGACTTCAGGGTTAGGTTATTACACTGAGGACACTGTAAGAAAAGTGGATTTTGAATTATTAGCAAGATAGCAGTACAAGGGTAAGCAAGGTAGATGATTCAGTTTTACTAGAGGGGCTACAGACAATAGGCTATTCATGCAACCAGTACATAGAGTTAGTGCAGTCCTGCATCAGACAGATACATTCACAGAGCAATTAAACATCTTAAGGCATAGCACTGTTCGTGCAGTACTCAGAATGAACAATCAACAAATTATACAGTCTATGATAGAACATAGGCTGTAAATAAACAACAAGACAAATGATGCAGCTTTTGGGACAGACACAATGGCAGTAAAACAGTTTAAGGGAAGAAGCACATCATCAAATATGGTTTAAACATTAAGAACTTGCAATGGAACACCAATCTATAGTTTACACATAGGGGGCAGTACATACAGTTACTAGAATGAGCTTGATAAACAGTGCAATGTGGGTATTAGATACAGTGTAGGATATACAGCCTGTATCAATTAACAGTTGAGCTCAGGCTAGACAGTAACTGGTATCAGCTAAAGGCACAATGATTAAGTGTAGACGTTCGACCAGCACTATAATTGTTTAACGCCTGTATCAGGTAATAATAGTTGTACCCAGACGGCAGCGTTTGATGTCGGTTGAGTCAAACGCTAAAGATCAAGCCTTTAACCAGCATTTAGAATGGTTAATAAGCTGTAAGCCAGCAGTATTTGTGTGAGCATTTGTAATATGCTGTAAACCAATTGCTCATTTTTAACTCTCTGTAAGTCGAGTGAGTCACTAGAGATAGTTTGGCTATATCAGTATGACCAAATAGGTACAGTGCCCTCCAAGTGTAAAGCACTGTAAAACCTGTTATAGCACTAGGAATCAATTAGGTACAGATAGAGCAGCACTTGGGAATACTATCGCACAGTCGCTTTAGAATGTGCGCTCAACAGAATGACTGAGTCTTCGTATTATAAATGGCCAGCGTGCAACAAACCAGCTGCAATAATACAAAGCTGAGCACAGACTAGATGACAGATGAAGGTGCTAAAGAGCAGCCCCTCGAGAGCAAGCACTTGGCAGTGGCCGAATCCAACTACAGTCAAAAAGTTGCATACGCTGAGCAGCTACTTTACTACAGTGATATAATCACAGACAAGGTGGCAATTTCAACGTCTAAGTACAATTGCTCACGGAGCAGACTCTTAACAGTTTTAAACAGCTGAGCAGTTAATATAAGCAACACTAACTAGAAATTGTCCAGTATATACACAGCTAAACAGTTATGTAATCGGTACTGACTAGACAGTCTACCTGTAGACATATAGTCATATTTGCAGCAGTAAAAATCATAGTAGCACTTAAAAGCGAGCAGAGCCAGCAGCCTACATCAGAACAGGACTGGACGGGACAGAGTGTTGTTTAAAGATGGCGCCACAAATGCTAGCATCCTTATAAAGGTTTAATGGAAGGTGAGACAGGTTGGAGAAGAGGGAGGGGTGAGGCATTTCTTCTCAATCACTCCTAAGTATCTCTCTCATTCTGTAAATTAGCATTGAAGCCTCTCAGAACTACAGAATCAGTCGGTGCTACCCTTTCTAGCACCACACCTGCAGTTTCTAAGAAGAATGAATATCCTGCATGTTAGATAGTTTTATTTTCTGTAACTCCTAGTAGTACTTGCTTAGAAAACCTTTTCATCTGCTATCATAAACTCAAACTATAATTCCCCTCGGTTAGGTGTGCAAGAGTTTCCCCACATTGGCCCAGTCGTCTTCTGAGTGTCATTTGCAGAAATCGAGATAGATTCCCCACCTTTTTCCACTTGAAATATCTGATTTCAGAATAATATTACATATAGAGGTAAGACCAGCTATATCTAAGAGGTATTTTTCAACCTCCAGTACATGCTTTGTCTCCTTCCCTATCCCTGATGTGATATTCCGTATCCCAAAAGAGCCACATTCCATTGTCAAAATGTAGTCTGTCTTGATCAGGCCCCTTCCTGGAGTGGCATTGCATCTGCCTCTAACCCTTCAGCTTGTGGATGTTATGTCATGATGGCTTCTTGCAGTTCTTTTGTGCAAATGTGACTTGCAGAGCTGGCTGTGGAAATGGGTCCTGTTATTGCATTCTGAGTGAGGTTGGCCAGTTCTTAAACTGAACCACTTTGGGACTCATATTTTGTATCGCTGTTTGTCTGGCCCTCTTTTCTTACAAGGTTGCAAAGGATGACCAAGTCAGGAGTACAGAGCCCCAGACAACATGCTTCCCTATTAAATAAGCGAACATTCAATATTTCGAACGTCGCTTTATCGACAGCTAAATAAAAAATAAATGTGCCCCCCACACCCCCCTACTCAAATATACCAACTCTGAGATCGCACCACAGTGGAGGAAATGGCAAAGTCCCGAAAACGGCCTGCTGTTCCATTTGTTCGAGATTTGGCCTTTTCAACATTTAGCTGTTGACAGAGTGATGTTCAAAACATTGAACATTTGCTTAAATAATAGGGAACCAACAACACAGTCTGAGTATCACAAGAGATATATGTAAGCCCCTCGACCACTGACAAGACCACAGTCACAGTAAGGAGTGTTTTTGTTTGCATATAAATGTATGGCTGTGGAATACTGTATACTAAATGAGGCACTTTATACCTTCAGCAAGAAGTACATCTTTTCATAGGTTCATAGTTTTGTAGGTGTTTACTAGGCTAATGACAACAAGGGCCTTTTTAAGCATAGCCATGCATCATTTGTGCCTTGGCTTGTACAACCCTTTATTTCATTTTAATTTAAATTTTTTTTGACTACCGGACGTTAAAGTAATCTTGACATGAAACCAGACTGTCATCTCCTGGGCTCTAGGCAGAACTTTGTATGTTCTTTGAAAATTTAGACCCCCCCCCCACACACACACACACACACACACACAAATAAACCAGATAGGAAGTGGTATGTTTCAAAACAGCATGCCTTCTCCGTGCTATAAAAAAACCCTTTTGAAATGGCAGGCGTAATCAAAGTGGGGATGATTTTTTTTGTCAACCTGGTATTTAGGAAAAAAAAGCTGTTTATCAAATTCAAAAATATAATAACACAAAATCATAGTAAATATATCAGAGCTTTCTAAAATGTATGGTCTAGCACATCTCATCATAAAAATTAATACATTATTTTAAAAAAATGAATTCAGTGGTATACATGACATATTCTTGGGTATTCCCTTGGTTTGCTTTTACCAGCAGTGACCTAGATTAAATGAGCAACTCGTCCAGTTGGGAGCCAAGAAGAGAAGAGGAGAAAAGGGTCTCTTATGGCCTACTCAACTCTTTTGGGGTAGGTGAAAGGTTCCTTCATTACGTGATGAGTAATATTCTTAGTCCCTTGTAAAGTACACAAGATGAGCACAAGCTGTCTTGCATATTTTGCAAGACCATTCAGAATCTTTGACCCTTCCCCCTCACTGCCTAGGATCACCACTGTGAGCTGTAGGTAGTGAGGTTTGGGGTGCCACATGAAAATGCAGTACAGTGTGGGAAGGATCTATGGAAGTGACATTCCCCTTGTACTGGCCATTGCCCATTACGATACTTGAGTAAGTCAGGATTCAGGTGTACTTGAGCTACAAGTGCAGGTCAGGGCAGAGTTCCAAAGGCATTAAGTGCCTGATGCATTTTAATGTTGCACACTTATCCCTTTCAGTGATGGGAAACTGTACAAGCTGAGTCTAAGCCGCTTCACCTTGCACAGATAGTTGCCGCTGAAGGTAAGTAGTGCTGTATGTGAATGCCACTTGTATGAGTGTGTGTGTGTGTATGCGCAAATGCATATGTGTCTGTGTGTGCGTGTGTGCATATGCGCAAATGTGTGTGTGTGTGTGTGTGTGTGTGTGTGTGTGTGTGTGTGTGTGTGTGTGTGTGTGGGCACTATATCAGTATCTGAGTGGTTCCATGAGTGTATGAGAATGGATATGTGTGCGTGTGTCTGTCTGTCTGTGTCCTGAGATGAGGGGTAGTCACTGCCTATGAATGTTCCACTTGGCACCTGTGCTGTAGTGCAGATGATAGATGCTCGATTGTGAAGTTGTTTCCACTGCACATTAAATAGCTTCATGGTCACACAAATTCCTGTGTAATGAGGTGCTGCCCTTTACGTAGTTTGCATTGCTGTGAATCGATACTTAGCACAGTGTCACAAATGACCTCATCTGTGTAGGGCAATTTACACTGCAGAGCTATTTACTGTGAATCTTGGTTAATATGGCACCCTTGGTCTAAATGAGAAGACCTAATGGAGGAGGTGGGGCCCCAGACGATGGTGCACAGGCCATACAGAAACACAGATCCAGCTGTCACCTGAAGTTTTCCACAAAACCAATATCCTTAATGAATTAATGGGTAAGGCTTAACTGCAAAACACCCAGACGTAATGCAGAAGTAAATGAGATATATATATGGAAAATTTAATGTAGCTAGTGTATAATTGTTGATTGTGGTGCTGGTTACTTGGAAGTACTGTGGGGATAGTTCAAAGAAAAGTGTATCTAAATTTGTATGTCTATATATATATATATTCTGTCTTTTGGCAACTATGTATAAAAAGTCAGTGCACTGCATGTTTTTTTTTTCAGAACATTGTGTGCTTCTAGCTTTTTAAAGTATTGCTTGATCATGTCATTACTTTTCGTTAACCTGAAACACCAAACACTGGTTTCCGTAAGGGAAAAAAGTACAACTGTATTTGTGTAAGGTTGTTTAAACAAGCTCCACATGACCTCACTGTAAAAAAAAAAAAAAAATACACTCAAATTATGCCCTTAGGAGGTGTGAGTCACTGCATTCCTTTGAAGTGGAGAAGAAGGTGTTTTCACAGAATTACGTAAGCATTGCTGTGTGTAGTTTTTAGCTGTCAGCATTAATCTTTTTTTCTGTTTTTCTTATTACCGCGTTATCTAAATTGATTATTCTCATTTAATATATAAAATAATCATGCCTGTTAAATTTTCTGAATTATGTATAACATATAAATGTTAACAAAACAATGATAGTGTGAATTGGTTGAAAGGCTGCAGACCAGATAACTGGAGCTGCACTAAAAGTCTCAAATTGTGACAAACCCAGAAATGATTTACTACATTGTAGAAGATCATTTTCTTGGATTAAAAAAGAAAGAAATGAAGGAAGGGGGAAATAATATTTCCTGTGTTTTGAATTGTTAAAAACACTTTCTTACCCTGCTGAAAAGCTATTCAGCTGTCGCACATTGCTAGTTAGACAGCTGTGCAGTGTGTGACTTCTACTTAGAGCTATGAGCTGGTGCTAATTATCTTCTACGTTCAAAAACTGCAGTTTCTATGTTGTCTTCGTGGATATGATTGATATTTGTCTGCTTTCATAGCAGAAATACTGCAAATTTAATTTGTATAGAAGAGACTTTACTGCACTGGATGATTTGTTTGTTTATTTATTCAGTTTGCTATCCAGGGTAGAGCAGTGATCCAAATGGACCTACTTCAGTCTCAGCCAATTCAGATTTAAGTGGCAGTAGACAAGCAAGTTAGCAGGAAGTATTATGAATACAAGTAAAATGTGTGAAGATAGCAATGAATTAATAACAGGAATGATAATAAAGTACACAGTAAAGGGGATGATAGGAAGGGATGCTTAGAGTAAGGAGGGAAGAAGACAGTGAAATAGTGAAGAAACAGAGCACTAAGTATAAAAGATAGCACATGTAAGGTAAGGATACACAGGATATAATGTGGAAGAGATGTCACGTATTAGTGCAGGGAAATAATGTGAGGAAGACAAAGGTGCCTGACTGGTGAAGGGGTATTTTTCTTAAAATATAATGCTCAAGATATAGGTACACACAAAAAAATATATAAAAGTAAAATTCAGCAGTGTGTTAAAAATATATGAATAATAAATAGTATAATAAAACACAATTGTAATTCAGAATTTAGGTACCAAAACTGAAAACTCAGTGTTCTCAGAAATAGGAAGTCAGTCTTACATGCCTGAATTTGGGATGATAGCCATTTCCAGAAGACAGAGGCAAGATAGAAAAAGACATCCTACCTGAATTTCCAGAACAGGCATCTGAAATAGATAACAGTCCTGTACCAGAGTTTTCTAACTGCTATATGGGGTCTCAACAGCTCCTTTAGGTAGACAGGACCCAGATCATATGGTGCATGGAAGCATAGTGAATCAGCTCTTTTTATTGAGATCTCAGCTTGATAAAGAGCATAATACTCATCAAGATCAAGTTTGCTTAGAACAAATGCATCCACCTCCTCCTTCACTCTAGCCTTTACCTGCAGAGGGACCATAGTTGCTGGTCCAACAACAGTTCACAGAAATTCACTAACCTGAGGCAATTGAATCCACTACAAATTTTACAGTAAGACTAAACCACAACCAGTTCATTAGGATCATTTGTACCGATACCTTCAAATAGCAGGTCAAGTACAGGACCAAGAGTATCAAAAGTAACTATCTTAAGATTTCTGCACTTAATCATGATGCTAGGAGGTAGGCATTGGTAGGGAAAGCCATTTTTGAAAAACATCTAATAATGTTTAGACCAGCAAACTGTTTCCATCACCAAACTCCTGGATGTTCTTCATTCGCACTGCCTTGGTGGCATATCGGGTCTTTGCCTGCACAGAAACCCACAGTGGCAGCTTTCCAGAGCTCAGAATTCCCTCCTCTGACTCTGTGACAAGGGGATTGGCTAAGCCCCTACCATCAGATGAAACCTAACCCTTGTAACAAAAAGTCAATTATTCAGTCCTTTACTGGTAGCTGTAGGACTCTCACAGCTGAATCTCCTCAGCGGCCTGCATTGGTGGATTACAGTTTCCAGACTAAGATAAAATTCCTTTTTGAACTTACTTTCTCTGTATTATTATTATTATTATTATTATTATTATTATTATTATTATTATTATTATTATTATTACTATAATGCACTACTGATTTCTTTGTTTCATAAAAAAGTGTGTGTGTGTTTGTGTTAACTTTGTATTTCAATATTATTGCTATTTACTATTGCTGTTAACTTATTATTCTAACATTCTTGCTATTTACTACTGCAGTTAATCATCTGGGAATTCTGACATGCTATTTTCTAACATACTACTGTGTTGTCTGCATGCTTTGAAGCATGTATAGGCTTTTCTTAAGTATATTTGATATGTAATGGGAAATTGAAGTTCTGTGGTGTCAGCTGAACACTAGGTATCTTCTGTCTGTTTACCTGCACTTGAAAGTTCTGTCAGGCAATTTTTTTTCATTTTTTTCCTTCATTTATGTGATATTTTCTACTGATTTACCACTGTCATGGCTGTTTTCATTGTTAAATTATGATTTTACTGCAAATTATTTTATTTGCATTTTCTGTGGAGATTTTTCCATTTATGACCAGGGAATCTCTAAGTAAATGTTTAAATTGTTTTAAAAGGTTTCTGTTTGATTAAAGGGCATATGTTTCATTTCTTGTCACTGGTTGGGCAAGTGACTTCTACTTGGTACTGTGCAGATTGCAGAACAAGGTTTAGCACAATGTAAACTGTTTCTTCTTTATTTTATGCAGTTTAGTCCAATTTTCTGTTTGGTAACTTAATATGTTCTGTTATTGTTGTTGTCTTTCGGCTTTTCCTGGTTAGGGGTCACCACAGCGGAATTCTGGTCCGCTAATGATTGGCAGTAGATTTTCACAAACGCCGAGGTGCCAGCTCGACATTTAACCTTCAACGAAGGCACGCCCATTTACGCATGTCTTTCAAACACCCACCCAACCGCAGGGAGGACATGCAGACTCCACACAGAAGGCACTCCCCACACTCCAGCCAAGAATGTGACTTCATAGATCCTGATATGGCTGCTGCACCCCAATCAAATCCAGTTGCACCTAAAAAGAAAAAAAAAAAAATCAAAAACATGCTTCATCCTACAGTGAATCTTTTATTGCCTTAAGTGAGTCCACAGACCACTTACATTGTTCTCCGTCTCCCTCTGGTGTGAGCCTGCAGCCCTCTGTGGTATGGGGGTCAGACACATCCTCCAGGGCTTTTCCACTAACTGGTTTAGGTAGTGGAGAACCAAGCCATATAGGTGCAGGAGACATTCAGGGTAAAAGACCCCTTACCAGGCATAATACTCTGTCCTCAGGTATTTGCCCTCTAGTGTGCTTTATAGTAAGAAGAAACAACTTCATAACAAGACAATCAGGTTATTACCATGCATAGGGCTGATGTAGCTAAGAGTGTTTTATAGTCAGCTAATCTCAGAGACAATGGTCTTATTCAGAATGACTATGGCTCTACCTTCTCTAGAGATCAGTCTAACTGCAGATTTTGATGGGAATTCTGATGCAGGCAGTAGTGAACACTGAGTCATCCTGTCTGATTCTTCAGAAGGTGAACAGGTTCAAAAACCTAAGCAAGTGTTCAACTTTCCACAGATGGTAGCTAGATTTAGAGATGCATTTTACTGGAAGCAACCTGGAGCTATGCCAGAGACTGGCAGAGTTTATGATCTTATTGAAGATAAGATTCCAAATGTTTGGTTGGTTTGTTCTCTGTTACCTGCCTTATTGGATGTCTACAAAACTGCATATAAAACTCCTTTCGCTAGTGAAACAGTTCTTAAAATGGCTTTGGGTAAATATAAGGTGTACTCTGATCTTGCAGCTCTCTTTTCTCCATTGTCAGCTGACCCAGCTGTGTTTTTTCTAGATGCCAGCTCTAAACAAGAGAAATGTTGCTTCTTCTAATTGTACATTGCTGGATAAAATGGGCAAGTGGTAAGAATCTCAGGAAAAATAGTTGTCTTAGTCTAGTAATTTAGTCTTTATTATTTTAATTATTAAGGCTTCATGTGAAAATTAATTTTGAACCAAAACACAGGAACACAAACTACCAAAGTATATTATATCCAGCAGCACAATAGCAATCCAGCGGACCACAACGTAGTTATCAGATCAAAAAAGTTTAATGGTAAGCGCTTTCGGCTGAGACACCAGCCTTCATCAGACAAAATTACAAAGACAGGAAATCATTATATAGCTATGCTATTACTCCAATAAATCAATTAAACAATTGACTAAATCAATTAATTAATAATAAAATCTTTAAATATAATTGTGAAACCTAGACACATATCTTTATTTGTACCTAAGATACAAGATAAATATAACTTAAAATCGAATAAAATAAAATATGTTAAAAATATATGTGTTGTATATCTATGTATTATAAGCCTTAAGCTTTAAAATACTTGTAATGGATGTTGAATCATTGAGACCAGGGAATTGTGTAGCGTTTAAAAGGACTTGCCACCAATATTCCTTAGATTCCAATATTGTTTTCCAGGGACCTTTCCTAGGAGATGGCAATACTTGTTCCAATATTATAAATTGAAAATTGTGTGTAGGATTATGAACTAGATGTCTATACAATGCATTATTGTCGGATTTTTTATTTATCTCATAAACATGCTCATAGATGCGTTGTCTTAACTTACGTTCTGTTTTGCCTATATAATAGGCAGCACAATATGAGCATATCGCTGCATAAACCATACCAGATGTATTACAATTGTATTTACCTTTTACATTAATCTGAATTCCCATAATCGAGATTTGCTCTCCTTCTAATAGCAATAACTATACATATTACATTTTCTCATTATACCTTTTGTTATATACCTTGTATTGGAGCATGCATTGCACCAATCTTTTAAATTACGGTCCCTTTTATAAATAATCGAAGGTTGCATACCTAAAATTTCGGCTAAATGCATATCACCCTTTATAAATGTCCAATTTTTGTTTATTAGATTCTTTATATCCCCAGAATCTTGTGTGTATGTGGTGATGAAAGCTACATTACCATAAGTATGTTTGTTATTATTATCATAATTGGAATGTGGGTTAGATACTGTAACTGTTGATGTCCCATGTGAACCTTCTTCAGTATCAACCACCTGTATGTCAATTGTATTAAAATTTCCTAATAATGGTTTATAAAACCCCGTATTTCTCTTATGCAATACCTCAAGAAAAATGTTATTAACAAACTGTGTCGGGTAGTCCCTGTTTAAAAACATATTCATGATGTAATGACATTCATTCATGAAGTCATCAAATTCTGATACCATTCGGGCTGCACGAACAATTTGCCCCTTGATGACTGCCTTTTTGACATGCTGTGGATGATTGCTGGTAAAATGCAAAAATTTATTTGAATAAGTTTTCTTCCTATGAATATTGGCCTTAATATTGCATTGTATGGAATTTTTCGATAATACATCCAAATAGGAAATACTATCTATACCAATTTCATGAGTGAATGTCTAAAAATCAGTAGAATCATTGATGTATTGCATAAAATCATCAATGATTTCTATGGGACCGTGCCAAATGAAAAAAAGGTCATCCAAAAAATCGACAATACATACCTATGTATTGCATAAACTGTGATTGAAAAAGTTAATTGAGTTCCCACACGGCCATGATGACATTGGCATACAATGTGCCCACCGGGGAGCCCATTGCTACTCCTTTGATTTGTTTGAAGTAATGACCATCATGATATAAATAATTGTTAGTTAATACCAATTCTAATAAATGTGACCATGTATTTATATCATCTTGTGGTATAGATACAAATTCTGTAAAAAAAATCAGTGAACCATGTCAACCCTATATCATGATGTATGCATGTAAAAAGATCTTTTACATCCACCGTGATGAATATGATGTTATCAACGTTATGCATATGTAAACTATTTACTTCAGTAAGAAAATCCCAAGAATCACGGCAAATGTGATGAAGATCTGTCATTTTGTGTTTCAACTGAATATCTATGTACTTAGCTATGAAATATGTTTTTGAGCCACCTGTGTCAACTATGGGGCGTAATGGTGGATTTTGTAAATCTTTATGAATTTTTGGTGCTCCAAAAATAATGGGTATGCGAGGGTGTTGCACATGCATATAAGCAAAGGCCTCCTTAGTTATTTGTCCCTGCCATAACATACCTTCCAAATAATAGTTAATTCTAGCATTATAAAGGTTAATTTCGTTTAAAGAGGCTTCAATATATGCATCATCATACAAAATATGTAATAGAAGCTGATTATAATCCATAGCATTCATTATGACCAATCCGCCCCCCTTGTCTGGTTGCATAATGCGCAAGTCCCCTTTAAGTTTTAGCTCATTCAAAATATCATGCTGTTCTTTTGTAAAATTACTGCGTGCATATTTTCCTTTTCGATACTGCAAATGATGCCTAAAATCAAGTTCACAAATTTCTTCAAATAGCTTGATCTTCGGATGTAAAGAAGGATTGAAAGAGCTAGGAATATGCATGGGATTATTCAGCACGCTAGGGGCTTGATGGTGTATGAGAGCCAGGTTCAACTTCCTGGTAAATAGCTTTAAATCAGTAACTAGATCCGTGACTCTCACTCTTCTCTCTGGTATAAAAGTAAACCCTTTACTTAAAAATATTGGCGTGCTGAATGTCTATGTCAACATGACTATAATTGTAGATCTTATAATCACCTGTGAAATTTGTGACAAGTTGATAGTTGTTGTTGGAGGTCTCCTCACCTTCTAATTCTAATTGTAATTGTTCCATGAGCCCGTTCTCTGTCTCCTCCATGTGCATGTTGTATTGCCCCTCATATTGTATACCTCCTTGTTCCGAAGTCGTTCCGACCTGCGGAGATCTCCTTCCTCTAAAGGGAAATGCTGTGAATTATTAACGTTTCCTTCATTTTGGTTCTGCATGCCATTATTGACCACAGGTGAAGATACTGCTTCCGCTTGATCGTTGCGCCATTGCCCACGTGATGGTTTTGGATAGGCTAACCCTCTGGAATAGACCAATTTGTCCCTGTGTAATTTACGGGTTTTCCTTTCTGTGATTAATTACTATGATTATTAACCTGTGTAAAGACTTCCAAATATTGATGCTGGCAAGCCACAAATGCTGTCTGTTGTTTTATTTTATTATCGAGTGCTTCAATTTCAATGTTGAGTTCATTCATTTTAAAACCATTGTGTTTTACAAGTATTTCCAAAAGTTCACACCCCTGTCGATCAAAGAGCTGCAAAAGCTCCTTGTGCAGGGTGCTATTGTCTTTTAGACCTGTTGGAAATTTCCAATACCTTAAGCCTTTTGGAACTTGTTGTCTTTTGATGCACTCGTTAAAATAAACATTCTCATGTACCAACTTAAGGTAGTGCCATACCAAATCGTGAAATTCATCAATCATTGTGGAAAAGTTGGGTGTCTTTGTGATATTCTCCATAGTGTTATATTGCACTTGATTGAGCCATTGATGTAATTGCAAATCACTATGACCAGGTACGGCACTTTGAATGTTATTGTGTTGTTGTGCTTGTTGCTGCCCCGGGGGGATGCTATCCACACTGTCAACACTGTTGGTTCTATTGTTTCTGAAGTCAGGTAATGAAGCACTTCGCATATTGCTGTTGTCAGAAAGTTGCTGTATAAGTTGAGTTAAATTCAATACCGAATGCTGAAGTGTATCGAATTCAGCTCTGGTAACCGCCGGTACCGCATTTTGTGAACTGCCAGAAGCCATAACGAACCAGAACACAGGAACACAAACTACTAAAGTATATTATATCCAGCAGCACAATAGCAATCCAGCGGACCACAACGTAGTTATCAGATCAAAAAAGTTTAATGGTAAGCGCTTTCGGCTGAGACACCAGCCTTCATCAGACAAAATTACAAAGACAGGAAATCATTATATAGCTATGCTATTACTCCAATAAACCAATTAAACAATTGACTAAATCAATTAATAATAAAATCTTTAAATACAGTTGTGAAACCTAGACACATATCTTTATTTGTACCGAAGATACAAGATGAATATGATAACTTAAAATCGAATAAAATAAAATGTTAAAAATATATGTGTTATATATCTATTATAAGCCTTAAGCTTTAAAATACTTGTAATGGATGTTGAATCATTGAGACCAGGGAATTGTTTAGCGTTTAAAAGGACTTGCCACCAATATTCCTTAGATTCCAATATTGTTTTCCAGGGACCTTTCCTAGGAGATGGCAATACTTGTTCCAATATTATAAATTGAAAATTGTGTGTAGGATTATGAACTAGATGTCTATACAATGCATTATTGTGGTTTTTTTTATTTATCTCATAAACATGCTCATATATGCGTTGTCTTAACTTACGTTCTGTTTTGCCTATATAATAGGCAGCACAATATGAGCATATCGCTGCATAAACCACACCAGATGTATTACAATTGTATTTACCTTTTATATTAATCTGAATTCCCATAATCGAGATTTACTCTCCTTCTAATATATAAGCGCAATAACTACACATATTACATTTTCTCATTATACCTTTTGTTATATACCTTGTATTGGAGCATGCATTGCACCAATCTTTTAAGTTACGGTCCCTTTTATAAATAATCGAAGGTTGCATACCTAAAATTTCAGCTAAATGTGTATCACCCTTTATAAATGTCCAGTTTTTGTTTATTAGACTCTTTATATCCCCAGAATCTTGTGTGTATGTGGTGATGAAAGCTACATTACCGTATGTATGTTTGTTATTATTATCATATTGGAATGTGGGTTAGATACTGTAACTGTTGATGTCCCATGTGAACCTTCTTCAGTATCAACCACCTGTATGTCAATTGTATTAAAATTTATTTTGCAATATGATTACAGTTTAGATGACTTTGCTGTATCCTTGCGTACTGAACAGAAGTGTTATATGAATGAGATTGTTTCAAATGTGACTTGACACCAATGATTCTGTCTATTACCATGAATCTAAATTCATCATTGGGATGTTTAATAGTATGTCTATATAGGGCATTTGTCTCCCTTTTATTACGGACATCACTTCTATGTTCTGACATCCTTATTCTCAATTAGCGAGATGTTTGACCCACATAAAAGGCAGAACACTTACATGTGACAAAATATACTATCCAGCTGCTAGCACAGTTACCAAAAACCTTAAGATCATACACCCTACTTGTGTTGGCACTAGTAAATTGTTTGAGTTTGCTCACAAATTGACATGACCCACAATGTCCATAAGGGAACATTCCCAATAGTTGACCCCCCAACATTGTCAGTTTGTACACTAAAGTTCTCCCACATCTAAAAGAGAATTGGCATCTGGGGCCCAGGCATCCTCTAAGTTGGTCATTGGCCATAAGCATGTTCCAATGTGTATCAATTACATTTATAATGACGTTGTTATTACGTCCGTAAGTTGTCACAAACCTAAGATTTTCACCCATTTGTGTAGGCTTTTGCTGGTAGAAATAGATATTTGGCGCAGATATTTGGATGACTGTTGGATGGTGTGGCAGGCAGATGTGATATATCTGCAGGAATTTTTGGAGCATCTAAATGATAATTTGTGGGGTATTGAATCTTCTTAGATGCGACTGTGTATCGGAATGAGGATCATACCCTTAGTACCAAGACATTTCGCAAATATCCACAATATAACAGCCTGCTTCATGCATTTATTATGCATCCCCGCCACACCATCCGCATTATTCCAAAATCACAATTTATGCGCATTAAAAGAATTAGCTCTTCCACACGAGAATTTGAACATGCCAGACAGGACTTATGCAATAGATTTTTGGACAGGGGATACAGGGAGTCGGATATTGTACTTGCCAGCAACTGGAGTTGTGCTCAGGATAGAAACACATTGTTGGAATACAAACAGCAAACTGACAATGTTGAGGGATCAGCTATTGGGAATGTTCCCTTGTGGTCATTGTGAGTCATGTCAATTTGTGAGCAAACTCAAACAATTTACTAGTGCCAACACAAGTAGAGTGTATGATCTTAAGGTTTTTGGTAATTGTGCTAGCAGCTGGATAGTATATTTGGCCACATGTAAGTGTTCTGCTTTTTATGTGGGTCAAACATCTCGCTCATTGAGAATAAGGATGTCAGAACATAGAAGTGATGTCCGTAATAAAAGGGAGATGAATGCCCTATATAGACATACTATCAAACATCCTAATGCTGAATTTAGATTCATGGTAATGGACAGAATCATTGGTGATAGGAGTAATCAGCAAGGTTGGCACACTATTCTTAATCATAATGAAAAGTATTGGATCATCAATTTAGGAGCATTATTTTCTCCGGGACCCAATGACCATTTATGAAAGATACCACAGATCACCGCTTTTCTTTTTATATATTCCTTATGTAATCTATATACATATTCATTATATGTTGTATGCATTGAGTATGTTTATCTGTTTTATATATATATATATATATATATATATATATATATATATAAAATAATTTTGCATATTTTGTTATTTTTACATCTATATGTATTATAGATATATATTTTTGATTTATAATGTTGTCTCATTAAAATTTATGTATTTGTAGTATTTGGGTTGGACCATGTTTGCCATTGGTTGGGTGGTGTGTATATATTGTCATGTCATGTTTGTGTCTTTCGGCTTTTCCCGGTTAGGGGTCGCCACAGCGGACCTCCGGTCCGCTAATGATTGGTAGATGATTTTTACATGCCGAGTTACCAGCCCTGAAGCACAACCTTCAATGAAGGTATGCCCATTCACGCATGTCTCCACGCAGGTGATGCTCTAGCTGAGAATCGAACCGGACAGAGTCTTATTGTGAGGCGACAACGCTACCGCAGCACCACCACAGCGGATATATATTGTCATGTCATGTAAAATTTGTAAAATGCTTTTTCACTGAAGAAGGCTGGTTAGCCGAAACCGGTCTGAATAAAGTATTCATGCTATAATTATTTTCCAAAGTGCTTGGTGTACTCTATGCTGGCCACTGGTGTTTGTGTTGTAAATGGTTTGGCCATGCATTTTCCGTACGTGCAGAGCGTTGGGTTGCTTCACTCTAAATTAAGACCCAGGGGAGACAAAGTGCCAAACTTTAAAATAAAAATAGTTTCCTTATACAGCAGCTTTTTCCTATACACATTGTCAGAATAAAATTTAACTGGTACTTTTTCTAAAATAGTAGCTTTATACTACAAGGATTAGAGTTATGAAACTGAATAAAATGCTGTACAACAGAACTATCTAACCTTCTGATTTTTAATATTTCTCACGTTCCTGTAGTCTAGTTTTACATTTCATTTGCTTTCCCTATATAATATAGACCACATGAGCACTGTAGGGCATAAACAATACCCTCAATGTCATAACTAAACATTTCTGAAGGATGGAAAGGATGTCCATTAATGAAAGGAAAAGTCCTAACCACATAAACACCTACACAACAGTGACCACATGCAAAAATACCGTACAAAAAATATGAAGGAGTCAGAACTGGTAACAAAAAAAGGTTATGTACTAAAATATCCCTCAAATTTTTACCTCTTTTATATGGTAGTCTCAGATAGGGAGAAATAGCTTGACTAAATCCTTAAACTTAAATAAATAACTCCAATAATATTTTACTAAATCTACCAAAACTGAACTAAATATACCATAAGTAATTGCAAAGTATATTTCTCTCGTGCTTTCTTTCTTCACCATAGATGGAAAATATTGTAAGATTTCCCCTTAAAGTTCAAGCAGCCAGCACAAGAATTAGAGACAACATTATCCACTGCAGATTGTACTAAATCTTTATCATAACCCCTAGAGCAGAATACAGAACACATTCTATTTACTTCTGTATTTAAATCATGATCATTATTGCATAATCTTATCAATCTAACACACTCCCCATATGGAAGAGATGTTAGTACATGTGGAGGGTGACAGCTCCTACCATCCGAGAATTGACTACTATCATCAAACTTTCTATGAATAGAAGTCCATAACAAATTATCCCTACTTAGATTCAAATTAACATCCAAAAACACAATCTGTTTACCCACCTGTAGACCATCAAAAGAAAATCCAAACCTATTATTCTGTAACCAACCAAAAAATTCACCCACGTCATTGAAACCTCCCTTACAAACAAAAATTAAATCATCAATTAAAAGATCATATCTAACTACAATTTTTTTTTAAAAATCACGATAGAGATATTCTAATTCATACAGGCCCATTACCAGGTTAGCATACATGGGGGCAAAAGATGCCCCCATAGCCATATCTTGAATCTGATGATAAACTTGATTATTAAACACAAAAAAAAATATTAGTCAAACAAAAATGTAACAATTCCAGAACATAACTAGATCCAGGGTATCCCCCACAAAATACCTAGCAGCCTCTAAACCAAAATTATGTTGAATGTTCGTATAAAGACTGCAAACATCCACACTAAAAAAAAACATGTCACTAGACCATTCCAAATCAGATATTTTGTCCAAAAAATCCACACTGTAAACACAGTGCTGAAAACACATCTGGCAGATTCTTGGCTGTGTTCCTGCACCAACCATGGCTAGACCACCCTGTATGTGTTAACCTGTCTAACCTACCTGCATTGACTTAACTATCAAAAAACTAACTTCAGCATTCCAAGACTCTGTTTTCTCAATTTCAGCTCATTCTGCTATACCAAATGTCTACTAGGCTAAATACTTTAGTATACAATGTTTCTCAGACCAAAACCTATTATTCAAACTACAAAAGGATTTTTATTATGTCCTTTACAGATGTGTCTATGTATTTTGTTGATACCTAAATCTGCAACGTGGGATTTTCCTTAACAACTAAACATATAACCCCTAGACTGCCTCTGTTGTTATACATTCTATACTCACTATACCGTACATTGTATATTGTCATCTTTCTTATATTTTTCTAAATGTAATTGAATTGTACTGTATTTTGTACTTAGTATCACTGTATTGTACATTGTATATCTCATAACTGTAACAAAAATTGTAATTGTATCTAATTTTGTATCTTGTATGTGGAGCTTTTCTTCCCGGGCCTCGGCTGAAAAAGGACCTGTGTCCAGTCGGACTTTCCCGGTTACCAAATGTAAAATAAAATAATAATAATAATGTCTTGGAAGATGCAGACACTATTTGTAGACATGGAGCTGCTTGTGTTATATTAAGAAGGTATGCTTAGTTACATAACCAGAATTTTTCTGAGGATTTAAAAAATTAGATTTTGAATGCTCCTTCGGGTTCTGAATTTGTGTTTGGTCCTGCTGCTACCCAGATTCTGAAACAATTGGGATGATAGATTTAAATTGATGAATGGGGTATCTAAAATGTTTAATATTTCCAGGTTCTCCCCTGACAAGGCATCCAGCTTCAAAGGGGAGAACAAACAACAATCCCAGCCCAAAAAAGAGTCAGGGTACTAAGAGGAAATGGTAGAAGGATATTGCTTCCAAACAAAGTAAAAGGTGTTCCTGTCCCAAAAAGGATCATTCCCCTGCTGAAGGATGACTGTGCCAAGACTCAGGGCATCCTGTCCCTTTATCCTGTCCTTTCTCCCCTTTCCCCTTCCCCTATGCTATTGCCCAACCCAGCAGCCTGGCCACACAGTCTCAGACAAGTTGGTTCTGAGAATAATTCAGTGAGGATACTCTTAGCAATGGACAGAAAATCCTCTTCCCTTCAGGGGAATCCCCCACACCTGCTAAACAAGACAGATCTGTTCTCTCCAGTACTCCTTCACAAATTACAAGCAGGAGTTATAGAACTATTCCCTGCACTCCAAAAAAGGAAAATGATTTTGCATAAGAATCTTTTTGGTACCCGAAAAGGGCTATCATGGAGATCGGTGTTAGATTTGCCATACCTAAATACCTTTCTGAAAGTACCCAAATGCAAAATGTTTACCTTGTAGATAGTCCCACCCCTCCAAAGACATGCATCTGGAGCATTTCTCCCCGGGCCTATGCTGAAAACAGGCTCTGTGGAACCTAGTCGGACTTTCCCGGTCAACAAATGATAAATAAAAAAATAAATAAATAAAATTCTTATGGACCACAGTTTCATGGGGACTTTACATATGAAGGATGATTATCATCACCTTCCAATTGCGTCCAACTTCAAATTGAATCTGCAAAGGGTCCTGTCTCACACCCTAACAAAAATTGTCTTCCTAGACTCTATGATGGACGTAGAAAAAAGTATGGCCTTTCTACCAGAAGGCAAAGTCCTGTCTATTCAGAACATTTTCAAGGATTTCTTTCTTCAAGAAGCTGCCTTCACAAGAGACTTTCTCAGAATTCTAAGCCTCGTGGCATTGATGATCCTTATGACACAACTGACCAGACTCTACATGAGAAAGGTTCAGTGGTACTTAAAAACTTGTTGGAACCAACACTTGCATCCCTTGGAGTATGAGGTACTAGTGCTAGATTATGTGAAAGAAGAGTTACAGTGGTGGAAGGATCATCTCTCTCTCAATCCAGACATGACCTCCTCCCTCCAAACCCCTGTTTAATCAGTCCAGCTTCTTCAGATTTTGTGGGGGAAATAGTGTCCAGAGGAGTTCTACTGCAAGCCAAATGGGGTCTTCTGGATGCTACAAAGCACATAAACATCAAAGAAATGTTAACGGTGATTCAGACCGTAAAAGTTTTTCACCACTTATAGTCTCCAGGTCACCTTTTATTGGTCACAGACAACACCGCAGTCATGTGGATCCTGAACAAACAAGAAGGTACAAGGTCTTGCCCTCTTTGCTTGTTAGCAGTAATGGCCTGGGAGTTAGCCTCACAGCATTCTCTGATGTTCCTCATACATCCTGCCAGAGCAAAACCTTGTGGCAGACACACTAAGCAGATCCCTCGTGAGTATAAATTCAGGACAGAGGTCTGCCTGGATTCGGTCCATATGTCAGGAATGTTTAAATAGTTCTCTTTGCCTCCATTCAAAACAGGTGGTTGGAAAAATTCTGTTTGAAACATCCTTGCAGCCATACTTGGACAGCAGTATTCTCGTTCTTTTGAATGGGAATGTTCCTTTGTGCATTTCTACCCTTTCTACAGATACACAAGGCACTTCTGAAGATTCAAAAAGAACTACCAAAGATCTGTGTGGTGATCCCCTTTTGGCACAGGCAAAGTTGCTTTTCCCATTTAATGGAATTGGCCAAGGGCAATTACCACAAGCTTCCTCACACTCTAAATCTGCTCACACAGTGACAAGGACAACTGGTGTACCCCAACTTAGAGCAATTGTATTGACAGCCTGAAAGATTCTATCTTGATATCTTATAGGCACTTGTTTCATGAGGATGTGCAGCAGGTATTGAAGGAGCCAAGTAAACCTTCAGCTAGAAAACCTTATACTTACAAGTGGAATAGTTTTTTCTAGGCAGTGCCTAACTGATATCAGAGGGCTCTGTATGGTGTTTACCTTTCTGGTTTTAAAATAGAGCTACTCAATGATGGCTTATCTTATGTATCTATTAAGTTGTATCTTGGAGCCATATCATGTCTATCCTTTTGATCCCCCCTCTTTTGGTCCTTTTTGTTTTTAAACAGTTTATGAAAGGAGTGTTATATTTGAGACCCACTCAGAGGCAAATTCCTCCTCCTAGGGATCTCAACTTTGTTCTAGGAAGAATTGACCTTAGCTGCTTTTGAACTTACATTTCAGGCTGATTTAAGATTCATCACTTAGGAAACTGCCATGCTTATTGCTCTGACATCTGTAAGGTGAATCCCTGCAGGTTTTCTTGGTGGGCCAGCATTAAATGATCGTCCAGAAGGACATAGTTTTATGTGCTAATCTTTCTTTCATGCCAAAAATTGTTTCTGAATTTACCCTAACTCAAGCCAACAGTTTCCCGGTTTTCTTTCTGGAACCTAGAAACAAGGGGGAGAAGAATTTGCATACCTTGGATGTGCACAGGCAACAGTATGAACTGATCCCTCCAGGAAAGCTTAACAGCTGTTTATTTCCTATTCTGAGACTAAGAAGGGTCATCCTGTCTCTAAGCAAATGATTGCTCGTTGGTTGTCCTCTGCTGTTGTTTTTTTGTTACTCCCACCATGGTAATCTAATCTAGGTAACATTAAGGCACATTCCACCAGGGCCTTCCCCTTTTCAGTGGCATATTGGAAAGGAGTGAACTCTAAAATGGGAAAGACATTTTGGGGATTCTTTAAATTACACACCGTCTTCAAATGCACTGCACAGTTAATACCAGACCACATTAATTAATGGTTGGCAATGTATTCAACACTGCATAGTGTTTGTTTTGTTTTGTTTTGTTTTTTAAAGACAGTCCAAATACTAGATTGATTGTCTGCTTCTGGTCCATTTTGGCTGTGACAAGCTCCAGGAAGTCTCTATCTCTCTGTCACTCATTGACTCTATAGTTGAGCCACTGATGAGGAGAAATTAGAGCTGTCTCATGTCAAAGCAGAGCAGAGGAGCCGACCCATTTAGAAGTTAAAACTGCCAAATGTTGAGTGGTGGAAAGGTATGGTTTTGGTTAAGTTAGTGTTTGAAGTTTGCTTTAGTTTTCAAAAAGAAATCTAAAAGGGCACTTATGACTCTTAAATATTTTATAGTAAATAATTTGATAAATGTGAACAGCAGTACAGTGAAGCATGAAATACTGGACTAAAAATTCAGATCACAATCAGGTTTTTTTTTTAACCTTTACCATGCCATTCACATTTAACTGGTGCGATTTTATAAAAAGGAAAGCATTTCCTGCAAGTGAGAATATTTATTAGGGTTACCTCCCCTCCGTTTTTTTTCCGGACTATCCGGAAATCAAACTGATTCTCCGGTAGTCCGGAAAACACTGTACAAACTCTGGTATTCTGTTTCAAAAAGGAAACAGACTATCAGAGTTTGTAAATTGGCTGATTTACTATGCTTTTTTACAGAAAAGCATAGTAAATCAGCCGAAAGCAGGTAGCAGGAATGGAAAAAGAGGGCGTTCCATGCCGGGTGATGTCATCGCGACATCACAAAATGGTCGGAATGTGGGCGGGAGAGGGGCTGGGACAGGCGGGGTTACTGGTGACGAGGGGTGTGTGGCTTTACTCCGGTTTTAGCCACGACGAAAGGTGGCAACCCTAATATTTAACAATTAAAAGTTACTATGGCTAGTAAAACACAATGCATCAGGGCATAAATATCAATAAGTGTTTTAATAGAATCCTTTCAGTTCATGTGTGTTCAATTTTGAAAGAGTCAGAAAAGAAAGATTAAGAGGCAAGGAGTTGGCAAGATAAAGATGTGAGTATTTAACAATTAAATAATTGTAACTGCAGCTGGTATTAAGACTACAGATCCAGACTATTTATTTCAAGGACACATAGGCAGAAGCAGTAGCAGGGTTAGTTTACTCCATGGGTCACATATCCTCTCTACTTTGTTTTGTTTTGATGCACTATGTCCTGTGGCTGGATGATCACTGTTTAATAATAGCATGTGACAGTTGTGATTTTTTTCCCTTTCAGTTTTCTAATGTAATTAAATAATACATTTTAATGCTTTCATCCTCTTAAACAAAGCAAATGTCACAGTAAGCTCCAGAGGATTTTATGAGAAAAGTAATTTCTGTACTACATTTTTTCTTTTTAAACACTTTTATTAAATTATCACTTAAGACATAGACAAATATATGTTAACTGAAAAGAAAAGAAACCATTTTAACATTTTACATTTAAATACAGTAAGTACATCTCATGTATTTTCTTTGCTACTTTTTATAGTCCAACATTACAAAAAAGTGTTGAATTCCTGCCTTCCCTTAAACCTTACCCCTCCTCTTTCTGAACATTTTTATGCATGCATTGTTCCCACAATTTCCATTTACTTGTATGTAATTTGCTCTGTCCCTTAAGATCCCTCTTCCAGTTATTTTATAATATTCAGTACCTCAAATATGGTTGATGGTAGACTTTGATTTCCATTTTCTAGTAATTACTTTTTTTGACAGCCAACAGAATTGAACTTAATAAGGCCTTACTATGTCTAGGCAATTCAGATCTTGTATGCCAGCTCAAAAAGTTCAATTTCCTTACAGCTATTTGCTCACCCAATATTTCTGTTAGAGCACTCTGTAGGACATTTTTAAAATCTGACAACTCATTACATTCCCAAAACATATGTTCCCAGTTAAATCTTTCTTCTCCATCGCACTTCCAACATTTGCTATCCGGGGAACACTTTGAAGTCCACCTGAGGTATAAAAATACCTATGCAAGCATTTCCAAGCAAAGATCCTAAACCTTCTGGGCTTGCTTGCATACTTGGGAGCCATACACAAGTCTTCACACTGTTTTCTTGTAAATTGCTTTTCTAGTCTCTCTTCCCAATAACTGCTTGTGATTTATTCTAAGTTATCACACATATATGATTTAATAATTATCCTTTTTTTAACATCTGCTTCTGTTCTAGATTAAACTAAAAATTCTACCAGAGCAGGGCTTTCACTTAAAATTCCCCTATCCCTTTCTCTTTCCCTGTACTCTGAGATCAAGCCTGCAATCCAAATGTCTTCTTGGCCTCGTCGCACTCTATCATCTTTCCTGCTTGAGCTATTTTCTCCCAATATCCTAATTCATTTGCCAGGTTTCCCCAATAAATTCCAGCCTCTCTCTTGCCTATTTTCTGTACCCCTGCTTGCAGTCACCCATATTAGCAAAATCTCCTTTCCTCATTCTTGTATTAGCTTAGTTCTCAGAATACTTTCTGCTGCTTTATGAATATAATACTCTGAATGGTTATTGTTATTCCCTTTAAGGATCTGTATCCAAAATTCCACTCTCCTTATTTTTATTGGACTTCCCTCTTCCTTCATCGCCATCCCTTCCCACTTTGAATTATAACCATCTCCGTGTGTTATTTATATGAGCCTTAGCTGTGTAGCTCTAAAATAGCACTTCAAATCAGGTAAACCTTAACTACTTTATTCTTTTGGAAGGATAACTTACCCTACTTAACTCTTGCCCTCTTTCCATCCCAGATAAATTCCTTCAATTCTTTACTAATTGTTGTCCATAATTCTCCTCAGGTTAATAAAACTATGCCTGGCCTGTATACAAGACTAAAGCGACTAAAAATGTTTTCACTGCTTGTAGCTTACTATCCATATCCATAAATAAGAGTTTTCAGTTTCTGATTTTTTTGTATTATCTTTTGCTTATTCCCTTACCACATATCCTGAGCTGCCATAACAGAAAGTCTTTTTAATCCATACTCTTAAATACTTTGCCTTATCATTTCCTTATAAATATAGGTATTGCTGACCCAATTTGTGTGTGGGTACATAATTTATGGCTATAGTTTTTGTTTTATCTTCATTAATTTTACATCCTAAAAAGACATGAAACTACCTCAGAATGTTCCACAACACTGAGATGTCTTTTTCTGGACTTACCAGTCACAAGGTAATATCATCTGCAAATAAAGCCAATTTTTCTTGATTACAGTACTAGTTATATCCTATTGAATCCTTTGTTTTCTTTGCCACTGGCTCTAAATATAAAGCAAATAAAGGGGAAAGAGGATATCCCTGTCTGTTTCCTCTATTCAAACACAGCTCATCTGTGAAGAACCCTTCCACTTTAATCCTTGCCTCCGATCCTTCATATATTCTTCTAATTACCCTTACTGTTGTTTCAGGGAATGCAAATGCTACCAATGCCTAACTCATAAATCCCAGCTTACTCTGTCAGATGCTTTCTCTGCATCAAGGCACACCAACAACAGATGCATTTTCTTATATTCTGCTGTCCTCTGGATCACCATTGTTCTATTAATGTTGTCAAATGTTTTCCTGCCATCCACAAAACCACACTGAACCATATCTATCAGTTTTGGCAACACCTTTGCCATTCTTTTAGCTAATATAGACATAAACACTTGATAATCATGGTTTAAAATTCAAATTTGTCTGTATGAATCCTGGTCTGATGTGTCTTTGCCATCTTTAGGTAACACAGCTATAACAGCTTTCTTATAATATGTTGGTGCTTCCCCTCTTTTTAAAATACTATTAAACAAAACCTTCCAGATCTTTGCCACTTTCTTCCTTCCTAATTTCCAAACTTCCACAGGAGTACCATTTGTTCCTGGAGACTTTCTTGAAGATTGATTATACATCAGTTTTTATCTCATCACCTCCTACCTCAGCTGCTAGTTGGTGAGCCTCGTCTACCTTTAACCTTGGCATAAATAAGTATTCCCTAACTATTTCCATTTGTACTCCTTCTTGACTTAAACATTTCACTCCTTTATACAAATGTTCATACAATTTCTGGAATATCTCTAAAACCGTTACAGGATCTCTGGTTAATTTTGTTATAGGTTCCCTAAGTTTGGCGACAACCCTTTCAACATTCTGTTGCCCAAGTCATTATGCTAAAAGTTTTAGTGCTGTGGAGTTATCAAGAAATATTTGCTTAACTGCAATCTTTCTAAACTCAGGCATATTACCCAGATACTCCCATATTTTCTCTTTAGCTCTCTGCATTTGCTCCTCCTCTTGTTCTGTGAGATTCCTCTTATTCTGCAATACATTAATCTTTGTCAGCCCCTCTAAATAATTTATATTACTTCTTAACCATGTCACTTTCTCCTCTATTTCAAGCCTATTTTTAAACTCCCATTCCGTTCTCATTTATCTTCTCTAATAATTTTCGAATAATTTTTACTACCCATTCCTTACATTGCTCTCTTTTTAACAGGTAGGTGGAAAAGCACAGTGTCTTATTTTTACTTCATTAACCTGCATCTTTATCTGAGTTTTTGTTGGTGCATGATCAGAAATAGTTATTGGATATATGTTGAAGCTTTCAGTTAAATACACGTTCCTGTGAAATATACTTTCTTTTTTATGCTAACCCAGTTATTCTACCTTGGGGAATAATATGTAAATTCTGTCAGAGTTCCTACTACTGAATTCACATAATCCATATCAGATATTTCATAAATTTCTTCAGAAATCTATCTTCTTTTGTTATATTGTTTCTTTTAGGTCTCCCTGATACATCCTCATTATTGTAAATCAAATTCCAGTCCCCACGTATAAATAATATTTCCTAACTGAAATCTCTTTTAGTTTCTTGATAGATAGGCCCCTTTTTTGTTTTTTATTGGGGTGTGTGTGTGTGTGTGTGTGTATATATGTATATGGAGATATATGTATATATTTTTTTTTATTTATTTTTTTTTTTTTGGTCAAATACTTTGCGGTCTTGGTTTTTATTGGGGGTAACTTTTAGTACTGATATCTGATTTAGTTTGTTTTTTTTTTCTTTAGATTTTTTTTTTGTGTTTCTTGACATTTTGGTTTTGATGACTGGAATCGATGGCCCCTAGAGCTTATTCTGTCTTTTTTTCAGTTGGTTGTTTCATTTGGCGTTAATGTTTGATAGGTTGCTTTTCTGCCTTATATATACTTTTCCATGTTTTCATTGTTAAAATATATTCAGTTTTGTCTAGGAATAATTGATTATTTTGGTCAAAAGTATATGCGCTTTGTTATACTGATTTTGTTGATGTAATGCTTATAGCAACACATTGTGCTTTTGTTCTAGATATTAGTATTTCATATTTATTGTTTGATAGGTGTATGTTGCTCTGTATAGGCTTCCCATGCGGGGATGTAGTATCTTTTTTTGAGGATAACGGTTCTCTGTTAAAAGGCATTTTGTTTAGCTTCTTGGGGGTTTGTAGTATAGATGCATTGCTGGAATAGTTTCTAGATGCATGAAAAGGGCTTTTTGCAGCACTGATTTATGTAGTATTAGTCTGTTTTTTTATTAGCTAAGTTTAGATTTTTTTTATACTATTATCAGATATCGTTTCTGGTTATGTATTGGATGAGAAACCTGGAAGTGTTATTTGATTGGTCACTTCTGCAACTGCACTTTGCTGCAATGCAAGTAGTGACAAAACTGATCTCTGAATGATCAGATTAGACTATGTTACCAGGAACTGAATTTAGGAAGCAAGAATAGATAGGACGATTGATCTATAGAAATTTTATTGATTTTTAGTTATAACATTTATTGTGCTGCCTTGTCGGAATTCTTTGTTCAGATCGTATGTTTTGATTAGTCAGTATTGATTGGGCACTGCTTTAACAATCGTTATCTTTATTTTGAAGATGCATCCAATGAGTGGCTTAGTTTGTTTTGCATCCAATGAGTGGCTTAGTTTGTTTTTTTACCAAGTCCACTCGTTAAGCAAGACATTTGTATATTTTTTGAATTATTTAATTCTGTTAGGGTTTTTTTATATTTATTAAAAGAATTACTCTGTTTTTATTTTTAGATATTGTCTTTGTTAATTGGATGAGAAGCCTGGAAACATCATTTGTTAGGTCGTTTTCAGCAACTGCATATTTTGGAATGTATGTAGTGATAAAGCCGTCTTTAAGGCGATTGGCTTAGATTTTATTACCAGATACTGACATTAGGAAGTAGATATAGTTAAAATGTGTGGTTTATGGAAGCTTTACTATTTGTTTTGTAGTTATGACATTTAATGTGTTTCACTGCCATAGTTTTTTGTTTAAACTGCTTGTTCAAATAAGCCACAATTGATTGGGCTTAGTTCCAATGAGTGGCTTTTTTATGCAAAATATTTTCCTGCATTACTGATATATACCCTTCGTTGTTTAATTTGCTTGTTTTTGAGAAGCCTTCATTGATTGGGCATATTTTAATCAATAGATTTTTCTATTTTTAAGTTTTATCCTATCAGAGGTGTTTGTATGCAGGATTTTCTCTGCATTATATTAAGATTATTAGTTGAGAAAGGCAAATGTTTTACTTATTTATTTACTTTTTTTTGGGTGTTTTGTAAATTGATTAAACAGCTCTGGTGTATTCTTTATTTTCATAGGTGTTTTGGAATCCTCCTGATTTCCATTTTACATTTGGAGCATGTGATGTAATTTTGATTGGTCTCTACGCCTTTTAAATATATGGGTTTGTTTTGTATTTTTGGTCAAAGAAGCGGTTTTGTTCTTACAGTGAAAGTGCTCACCTTTGTAACAATAAATTTATGAATTTTTCAGTCATGGCAGTTTGGAGTATTTTGTATACGGAATTGGGTCTTTGCTTTACTCCACACTCTTAGTCAGAGGCCTTTGTTTTTTGCTTTTTTTTCATTTGGAGACATCTTAGAACTCCTAAAACAAAGGGGTGGTTTGTCCCCCGACAACCCTTCCTAAGAGGAGTTGGTATTCCTGGAGGTCTTTGGTGCTGGCCTATCTACCTCCTGGCTGACTCCATTCACCAATGATCTCATTGATTTGATATATTGATGGGTGTGGAAGGAACCTGATACCATTGAGCCTATCCCTAAGAGACCAGATAAGATCCTGGCACCACTGAAGGCTAGAACGTATTGGATCAAGGGAGTACCAGTTGATGCCATGGTCGTAGTCGTGGCCACTAAAAAGGAATTAGTGGAACAAATTTCCTCCGTCCACCCCCAACAGGGAGTCTAGGGTGCTGGACAGATTTGGGAAGCATTTCTATGCTTCATCAACTTTTGCTCTTAGATCACTGAACTACTTGTCACATTTTACAAGACTTCAGAGGGATTTGATCAACTAGCTTTCTAAATCCCTCACTGGGACCATATCCTCTAATGTAGAGAGCAATGCTTCCTCGCAGTTGGCTACCCTTCAATCCATTTCAAATTTGTCCATGAGGCTCATCTTCTACGCTGTTGAAGGTTCCTGATGGGCAGTGGGTTCAGGCATTTCCATTAGAAGACTTGCTTGGATGTGCTTGTGTGACTTTGCAAAACCCTTCATATCTTCCTTCATCAATGCTCCCTGTAATGGAAGTTCTTTAATTGGCCCCAAAGTAAAAGACACACACTCTAGGCAGGAAGGAAGAACCCTGTCTGCTTTGGATGTATGTTTTTTGACTCCTCAATGGATCTTTTATAGGAAACAATGAGGCAGACAGAAAATGTGGCTCACAAAATCCCTGGGTCCCTTCCAAGATCCACGTGGAGACAGTTCCTCCAGGGGAATGGGGGAGGGACTCAAATGTAAGATGTCATCCCCTTGGCAGAGGTGATCTGCATAATTAGGGATCTAGGGATGACTTCTCTGACAGATCCTATCAGAGCCCCTGAAAGGAGGCCCGACTGTCTGACTCTGGAGGTAATCGGGAGTTGATTATCCCCGCACAACATGGAGGATAATATCCAGAGGTTATATAATACTATTTTCCAATCCGCCTTCCTTATTAATAAACAAAATCCTTGATGTTCCACCCAATAAGAGGGAAACAGCAGCAGCTGAAATAAACAAGCTGCTAGAAAAACAAGTCATCCAAGAGATCTCTCCAGACCCGAAAGAGTCCAGAACTTATTCAAGATTCTTTTTAGTGCACTTATTCAAGATTCTTTTTAGTGCTAAAGGAAACAGGGGACTAGAGATCAGTTTTGGATCAATCAGTTCAGTACACAAAGTTTTGGAAGGTCACTGTTCATTCCATCTTGCCTTTTCTGCACAAGGATGACTGGATGTGCTCAGTAGATCTTCAGGGTGCATACTATCACATAAAAATAAACAGACAGTCCAGGAGGTATCTACACTTCCATCTGAGAGCGAGTCTTTACCAATCCAAAGCCCGTCCCCTTTGGTCTCACCACAGCCCTCAGGGTGTTTATCATGTGTATGGCAGTAGTAGCAGCTCACTTGAGACTGCAGGGATTCTGGGTGTTTCCATATTTGGATAACTGTCTCATAATTGCTAAGATCAGGCATCATCTGATTTAAGCTTGAGATTACATACTCCACTTAAGCTCTCATTTGGGGATTTCTGTCGATTACAATAAATCTCATCTAGAACCAATACAGCTATTGGAATTCATTGGTGCCTTGCTCAATACAGTCACTCAAACAGCTTCTGTTCCTCTGCCCATAGTTCATTCTGTTCAGTTCCAGGTCAAAAACATCATTCACATTTTCTTTTCTTTCAGCTTGACTGATCCTCCAATTCTTGGGATCCATGTCAGCGGCAATCATTCTGGAACCATTGGCCAGGTACCATATGAGAATTCTTCAGTGGACACTCACAACTCAGTGGTCCATTCTACATGAACAATTATCCAGTCAGATCAAAATAATGCAAGCATGCAAAAATTACTTTCTGTGGTGGATATACTCCAGTCAAGTACAAGAAGGTCCCCCCTTTGTTCTCCCCCAACCCAAGGCCATAGTGACCACAGACACCTTCCAGATTGGGTGGTGGGGGCAGTTCTTGGGAAAGATGGTCCAAGGCACATGATTACCCTGAAAAGTCCAACATGCATATCAGTCTCCTGGAAGCAATGGCTGTCCTCTCAGTGTTGCAGGCATTTCAGGACACTCTCACCACTGGGACTATTGTAATCCAGGTGGACAATATGTCATTAATCTGGTACATCAGCAAACAAGGGGGGAACTAAATCTTACCCTCTTTGTCGAGAAGCTATGCGAGTATGGCAATGGGTGATCTCATCCAATCTTTTTCTGATAGCAACACACATTACTGGGCGTCCAGTGTGATTACAGACAAGTTAAGCAGATCTATTTTAATGCCTCACAAGTAGTGTCTCAATGTGAAAGTGGCGGAGAAGATTTTCTGTCGATGGGGCCAACCATGCTCCAGTCTTTTTGCATCTCCCCTCAACAAGTACAGCAGGTTCTTTGTCCTGATCCCCCCAGTGGGAGAGTCCCTGAGGGACACCCTACTTCATGACTGGCATTTCAGTTTATGCCTATCCCCCAGTTACCCCTCATCCCAAATTTTTTTCAGAAAGCATCTTGATTGAAAAGTACAGTCATCCTCATTGCCCCTTACTGGCCTCATCAGATTGATTTCCCTTCATTTGACCTCATCTTCTTCATCCACCTGGGATCCTGGCTCCAACTCCAGACCTGCTGCCTCACCTGACAGACATGACTTTTCTGAACATTCAAGGCCTCAAGTTGATTGCATCGTTTCTCTAGTTCCATTAACTGCTAGACAGTCCAGGTTGTGCCCCCCTATCTGTCACATTCTTTTATCTTCCAACAGGAAACTTTACAAAAGTAAATGGGAACGATTTGTTGTTGGGCACATAAAAATAATTTAGATAGTTTGTCAGCACTGATTCCTAGGGTTCTTTATTTTTTAGCTACAATTTTCAATGAAGGTGCTAGCTCTTCTGCTGTATAAGTATGGTTAGCTGCCATTTCTAATTTTCATGTAGGAGTGAATAATTCAACCTTAGTATCCTCCAAATTTTGCAAAGCTTTTCTCAGAGGAACATTCCTGCTTAGACCTCATTTAAAAGATGCCACTCCTCCTTGAGTTTTAAATATAGTCTTTCAGTCATTACTCCAACCCCCTTTTGAACCATCAGCTAAGTGTGAAGTAAAATTTTTTACCCAAAAAACTTTCTTTTTGGTTGCTAATACTTCTGCCAGAAGAGTACCAGAATTACAGGCCTTGTAATCTAAACCTCCTTATTTTATTTTTGATAAAGCTAGAGTATCTTTATGGGACCAGTCCTTCCTTTTTTCCTAAGGTGGTGTCAGAATCCAGTATTAATCAAATTATCAACCTTCATAGGTGTGTACAAGGCTAATGGCCCTGGAGCCTTTACAAGCCTAGCCCATAGGATTACCCTAGCATCATGCCACCCAACCTTAGTTCTCAGTGCCTCTGTCAAGTAGAGCCATTGGAGTGATCCCCAGGGTGAATTTTCTATTTCTCATCCACTCATCAAGATTTCTGTTGAAGAGAGCCAGTGAGGAGCTCCGCTTGACATGTATGGGAAGTCTATTCCATAGAATGGGCAGTCTGTGGGTTATGAACCTGTCCCTTCAGCTTGTTCTGTTTGTGGTAATGAGGTTGAGGTCTCTGGAGCATGTAGTGTGGAGGGATTGGGATTTCTTTAGATGTAGCATTTCTAACAGAGCTGGGTCAGACATGGCTTTGTAAGTCAAGCAGAGATTGCCTCTAAGTAGGTGATATGAGACAGAGAATAGTTGGAGTTTTTTGAGTCTGTCCATATAGGAATAGTGTTTAAGGCCTAAGATCCTCTTTGTGAGGTATTTTTGTGGCCTCTCAAGTTGTTGTAGGTGTCTAGTGAGGTACATGCCAAATGGGGCATTGCACTCGATGATTGGCCTAATGAGGGAAGAGTAGAGGGAGACAATGACTTTTTTCTTCCTGGATGCAAAACCCTTAGTAATGAGATATGCCACATAGAAGGACTTTCTGACCACAGTGGCAATGTGGTGGTTAAAAGAGAGGTTGCTGTCAACCTGTGTTCCCAGATCTCTTATGACACCTTCTGTGTTCAGTGGACTACCATCGATGTGGCAATTCATGGGAACCGGGTTTTTCCCAAAGGGGATGATGACACATATTTTGGTATTGAGCTTAAGGCCATGGTTCTGACACCAGTCATTCGTCTCTGTGAGGCCTTTCTGTAGGATGTCGACATCACTTGGGGAGTTAATTATGACTCCCAACTTGCAATCATCTGCGGACTTTGTCAGCCAGAGTCCCTTCATGTTGGCCTGGACTTCAGAAAAATAGATACCAAACGAGAGGACCCAGGAGAGGATACAGTCTTCTTTACAAATTTCTCAGATAAAGGAGAATATATGTTACGTCTGTTGGATGTTCACAAACCAATACATTTTTATCTTCACAGCACCAAAAATTTGAGGAAATCGGACTGTCCGTTTCTTTTTCAGAATCAAAATTAGGCAAACCAGTTTCTAGCCAAATGGTTGACTGATTGTATTACTTGTGTCTACAGTGAAGTGAGTTTGCCTTTACCAAGACCACCAAAAGCCCATTCCATTAGCTTGATGACAACTTCTTCAACCTTATAGTCTAGAACTTCCTTAGATGATATTTGCGCAGCTGCAACTTAAGCTAATCTTCATACCTTTATTGCTCATTACAAATAGGATTTGGTGTCTAGAGGAAGAGCAGCCTTTGGCTCAGTGGTGCTCAGGAATATCCTTCCTTAGAGTCCTCCAGAGATTTATGTAGCTGGGGACTCTGTCCCAACAGTTGAGGAATGAATGAAAATGATGACATCAGATAAAAAAGTTATGTATGTGCTGTAATATTCCAGCTGTGTTGTCCATTTCCATTCTTCCTCAACTTCTATCCCACCAACACTCTCCTTGTTTGAATCTTGGAAGGTTCTAAAGATGCTGGAGGAACTGCTGTTCCTTTGTTCGAGTCCCAGGTGCTGTAATTTTATCTTTTCCAACTGCTTTGCAGGTATAAGGGGCAGCAAACAAGATCTGAGGTATATTGGGTGAGTAGGGCAGTATGGGTAAAGGGAGGAGCTTGAGAATTTCAGTGTTCCACAAGCTGGAGGAAGCTCTCGAGTCAGATCCGAGGATACGATCCTTACCCGACAGTTGAGGAAGAATGAAAATTGACAACACAGAAGGGACCTTATGGTGAGTACATAACTTTTTTCATATATTTATTTATATTGTCATACATTTCATGTTTTTCATAAATATCTCAACAATCAAGTAGCACAGAAAGAGCTGCTTTACCTCGTATGAAAGCACTAAGCTGGATGAACAAAATACGGCTGACAGTATGTGTGTAACTTGAGTGGTTGCTTGGATATTGTAAGCTCTTTAGAAAATATTACAAACATAATAGTTAATGTTTTCACTGTGACTTATAAAATCCAGTTTATGATCTAGAAAGTAAAGAATATGACCACGATAAAAATAGATTCTGCTGAGGAATTTGAAATTTACACTTTTTAGTAACTTCTGTGTTTCCAGAGATATTAGCATTTGTTTGAAATGTGAGGACATAATTTGATTTTATCAAAAAAAAAAAAAAACTTAGGCCCTGCCCTTTGGCATTTACAGTGCAAACTTCCAAAGGTCCTTTGGAAGGAATGAGTTAATGAAAACTTTCAACCAAAAAAAACTAAATACAAAACATCCCCATCTCCTATTTACTTGGAGCAAACACACACAACTATGTACATCTTCAAAATGTGAAGTTTAACCCTCTAGAGTGAATAATTGTCCCAAACTGATGTCTACACCTGCAGGCATTTACTAACCTAAAATTAAAGTTACCCATGCTGAAGCACATGCTACATACAGCCTGTGTTTCCACTTAACACTGATTGCTGTCTGTTCTCTTTTTCTCTTATCTCTGTTCTCCACACAGATATGAAAAAAGCTTGTATGCTTTCAGAAAATGGTAACTTTTTGCCCTAAGAAAAAGTGCACTAGCTATCTTTAAATAAAACCAAATTGTATACTGTTCTATTAACTGCGTTAAAGTATTAAGGCTACTAGGGATGTTGTTACCCCTTATTCACTTCCCATAATTTCAAACTTAATTTTTTCACTGAACTTCTTGCCACTATACCTTTAAATTTTGCATTTCCCTCAGCAAAGAATACTCAGAACTCTCCAGATTAACTGCTTGTACTCAGCAATGAGTCTTTTTAAATTTCACTCAAAATAATGCACAGCTGCCCTCAGCTACAGACATCTCAACTCCACTGATCGTTTGTCAGTGGAAAACAAACAAGCTAACATCTTTGTAGCTGTAAGAAGCTTAGCATTTTCATGGTTTTCATTTGGTCCTATTTTTAAAGCCTACTTGCTTACAAAAACACCTGTTTACAGTTTAAGCCAAAGGTAGAATTCTAGGAGTTCACTCACGTAAAATATAACAAGAAAATATTCTGATTCTGTTCATAATATAACCAGTGCACTTTTATACCCCCCCCCACCCCAGCAGCCCAAGATCATAGACTACAAACATCAAAATTGCTTTTTTCCAGCCTTTTTTCTTATTATACTGTAAAACCTATATTTCTTATAACTAAAAAGTATTTGTTTACTTCATAGGTTCATATTAGGCTATCTGCCCTAGGGCATTTATAAGCCTAGCCAGAGTGTGTTTGGCTTTCGCCACCCATTTTAAATTAATTTTGCTATGCCCTTTTTCGAGGTTAGTATACTGTGCCTCTGTCTAACAGTGACACAGAAGTGATACCCGGGGTAAACCTACGATGATCTATCCACTCATCAAGATTTCTGAGAGTCAATGAGGGACTCTGCCTAACCTGGACTGGGATTTTATTCCAGAGTGAAGGGAGCCTCTGGGTTATGAATCTGTCCCTCCAGCATATCCTATTTATTTCAGTGCTGAGGTTCAAGTCTCTCGAGCGCGTAGCTCGATGGGATTTGGATTTTCTGAGGTGCAGCATGTCCATTAATTCTGGGTTGGACATGGCTTTATACGTCAGGCACAGATCGCCTCTGAGCAGGCGGTATGCCACTGAGTAGAGCTGGAGTTTCTTTAACCGGGCAGCATATGGCATTTGTTTGAGCCCTTTGATCCTCTTGGTGAGGTACTTTTGGGGTCTTTCCAGTTGCTGCAGGTGTCTGGTAAGGTACATCCCAAAAGGGGCATTGTACTCAATTATGGGCCTGATGAGGGTTGAGTAAAGAGGCGCGATGACCTCCCCTGATCTAGATGTGAATCCCTTCATGATTAGGTGGTCTATATAAAATGTTTTTCTAACCACTTTGGCCACGTGGTTGTCAAATGAGAGATTGTTATCAACTTGGGTCCCCAGGTCCCTAATTACTTCTTCTGTACTTAATGGATTACCACCTATGTGGTAATTTGTGGGCACTTTGTTTTTGCCAAAGGGGATGACTATACACTTTTTGGCGTTTAGCTTGAGGCCATGGCTCTGGCACCAGTTATCTGTTTCTATGAGGCCCTTTTGGAGGATGCTTGTGTCGGCTGGAGAGTCGATTATGGCGCCCAGTTTGCAGTCATCTGCGAACTTGGTCAGCCACAGTCCTTCCGTGTTGGCCTGTACCTCCGAGAAATATATACCGAACAAGAGAGGTCCCAGGACTGAGCCTTGTGGGACGCCACTTGTAACTGGTTTGGAGTCTGACATGGCTCCAGTAATTTTAACCATGTGGGTTCTGACCTTGAGCCAATTTGCAACCCATCTAGTGACATAGGGGTTTATATTTAAGCTGGTGACCTTATCTATAATACCCGAGTGGGGTATTGTATCGAAGGCTTTTGCGAGGTCCACCTTCCCCTCGTCAATGGCCTTGGTGACTGTTTCAAAGAAATCAACCAGGTTTAAGAGGCAGGATCTGCCCTTAACAAAGCGGAATTGGGGAGGATCCAGTGTCTGTAGGTCCCCAATATCTTTATTTATGAGGTCCATGATGATCCTTTCCATAGCTTTGCAGAACAAGCTAGTCAGGCTTATGGTGCGATAGTTTCCAGGATCCGTTGAGGCACCACCTTTGTAGAGAGGGACCACTGTTGCTGTACGCCACTCTTTGGGTGCATATCCTGTAGTAAGGCTGAGATTGAACAGTAGTTTTATGTTTGGGTTTAGCTCTTCTTGGAGTTCATGTAGGACGCAGCCCGGGACACCGTCTGGTCCCATTGATGCTGTGTTTTTTGCTTTGGAGAGGGCGGCTCTTACCTGAGCATCTGAGATGTCAGGGGGGCAGCACTCTGCTGGGATAGATATTTGCCCTTTTGGTGGGGAGGGGGGGAGAAGTTTGCGCTGAACCTGTCAGCTAGCATGTTGGCAATGTCTGTGGGTTCGGTGTATTTTTATCATTTTGGACTAATTCTGAGCATATCTGGGAATTCCCACCCAGGTTACTAACATAACTAAAGAAAGCCTTGTGATTATCCTTAGTGTCCTGTGCAATTTTTCTCTCGAAGCTGGCCTTAGATGATTTTATGAGTGCCCGTAGTTTTTTGCTAATACTGATCAGAGATGCCTGCCCTTTTTGGGATTTTGCTCTATCATGTAGTAGCTTCCTCCTTCTATTGTATAGTTTGTTTAAGGCTGGGGTCCACCAGACAGGACGTCTGCCTTTGGAGGATTGGGTCTTGGTTTTATTTGGGATTGCATGATCCATGCATTCCTGAAGGTGTTCATAGAATGCATTTATAAAGGATTCTGCGGTCTGGGCTGTATTTTCCACAGGCCCGGGGGCTTTGAAGGATTCCACCTTGGTTTTGAGGAGTGTGAAATTTGCTTTAGAGAAGTTTTTCACTGTGGTTTTCTGGGCAGGGGGTGGGGTCGGGATGTGAATATCCAGTGAGATTAGTTTATGGTCTGATCTTACCAGTGAGGGATACACTTCTGGTCTGGAGCATAAAGTCCCCATGTTGGTGATGATCAGGTCCAGTATGTTTTCCCCTCTTGTGGGAGTGGTAACAAGTTGTTCCATAGCATTTGAGTTTATAAATTCTAGGAACCTTTGGGCTAGGGTGTTGGAGCTAGAGTAATGCTCCAAGTCTCTGTTTGGGTAGTTGAAGTCACCCATTATAATGGTGTTTGGAGAGACCTTTAATATCTTTACTTTAATATCTTTAACACATAGAACATTCCTGAAAAGACTCCCCCACATTTAACATACCTCTGACTACACACACTACACAAAACTGTTTTACTGTATATAGCAATCAGATTATATCATAAAATGTTTTATACAAATATTAATAAGAACAAAATGTTTTACTTAGTGAGTTTATCCCTTTTAGTGTCCTTCTAAATATTAATGATATAAAGTGGGGTACATGCTTTACAGTCCACCCTCAAGTTTAACAAAGTCAGCTAAAGTCCAATCTTTTTCATCCACTTTTTCTTGCAATACCATATTTCACAAGTGTGATAAGATGCTTTATAGTCTTTTATTTATTCACTAACTTCAGAGTTGCTGGTCTTCTTCCTGTTCATCTCCACCTCCCAGCAGCAGACTCTGGTTCAAGCCCAAGGTACTGCTGATTCTTCTAGTCAACTCCTGTGCTTTTTTATGTCTCTCAAGCATTTTCCTTTGAAATTTTGGAAAAGTCCCATTCTGCTTGCTGACCTGCTTTTTGTTAGATAAACTTCTTTATTTCCTTCTTATTCTGTTCTGTGTCAAAAAATTAATTTGATCCTCCAGGAAAAACGTTGAAGACAGCTGGATACAGCAGCTTGAATCTCACACCTGCTTCTCCACATTCATCTGTTTTCGACCTGATGTACAGTGAATAATTATTTCTACAAGCACTCTGATATCTCCAAAGTTTTAATGCTTTGCCCTTCTTCCACAGTTTTAACAGGATCATCTCTTTCTGCTGGTATGATTGCATCTTTACTAATATAGGTCTTGGCTACTTTCTGATGGCCAGGTTTGGCACATACACTCATTGTCCCCTTTCAGTTAAATTCTGCTGTGGAACACCAGTCCTGTTGCTTATTTGTACTTTCATAAAATTAGTACAGTCAGTTCTTCCCAATTTCTCTTTTACAGCAGAAAATATTAGTTTTTCTTCTGCTTGCTCTGTCTTCTGACACTACTATTTTTTAAACAGTTCTTCTCGAGAAACCTCATATTCATCCAAATTTTTCTTCATGTCTGGCTCTGATTTTTGAAATTTTATCAGTTCATCTCAATGGCTTCTTCTATTTTTGCCAGCCTTTTGTTGTTCAACTTGATATATCCCTTCAAAGATTTAATTCTTTTAATTACCTCTGAGTATATTTGATTTATTTTTTGTCTAAATTACTAGAATCCATCTCTTGAACCAGAGCTGAAGCTTGAGCTGCTTTTTGCTGAACAGCTGCAGAATCATTCACAGACACTGTTTTTCATTACCTTTTCTGGCTGATTTTCTTTCAGGTTTTCCAAATGTCTTCTTTGCTGGCATCTAGGCAGTGTATGTACTAGCCAGTAACTGGATTTTATAAAAAAGAAGAAAAAAAAAACATTTTTCAATGTCGCTCATTTTTCTTGGTTTCTAGTTTTCACACTAGGAGAGCTGAATTTATGCTGTGATCAGTGTGCAGCCATTGTGGAAGTCCATTCTGTACTACATTTAATCCAGATTTGTTTTTATAACATTATTTCTTTTGAGCATTTTTTGCTCCCTTGCTTCATCCTCCTGCCTTCCTATCCAGTGCCCTATGTTTGTACCTGGTTTGACAGCTTCCCGTTTTTCCCTGGACTTACCCTGATACAGCTGGGGCCAGTCGCAGAACCTAAGGGCATCCTGGGGGTCTTGGCCATCACCATCAGTTGGGGAATTTACACTTGGACCTACCCTATAAATCTCCCCACCCTTAGTGGTCTTCAGGGTTATGTCCAGGGGGTGGGCATGCAAATAGGGCATGAGGCATATTGCCCTACCTCCCTGCAGCACAACCATGCCCCCACCCTTTCCACTCTTTGGACAACATCCCTGGCATTTACCAGGGGTTTCTTCAGAGAATGACCACAGAAATGCCCCCCCCCCCCAGGATGGTCATATCCATCCCTTCTCTGCCACTCTGCCAGTCGCCAGAGCAGCAAACTGAACCCAGGTCAGCTGGGCCATAGTCAGGGCTTTATCCCTCTATGCGCCCAAAACAGCTTAGATTTTTTTTCTGATAAGTTTTATTAAAGTTTCAAATGAAGTATGAACAGTAATAAATTTTCAGTAAGTTACAATAATACCAGACTGAGTAGAACATGAATTAATTTATCTATAAAGGAAAAAATATATAAATAACTAACAAACACCTGTTTACAAAAGGTGTCTGATAATACACAGTTAAATATATATATATATATATATATATATATATATATATATATATATATATATATATATATATATGTATTTATGGGATCCGTACAGATCCCAGACTGCACTTTTTACCGAAAAATTAATCGGTGAGCATACTTAACCGAAAGTGCTGTTCACCGAAGCAGCACTTTTGGGTAAGTATGCTTGTTGTGCCGGTCGTACTACAGTGCAGATAAGGGAAAATTCCCTTTTCCCTACTGTAGTGTGTCCTTGAAGTGAGAATATTTAAAGTAGAGGGGTGTGGGTGGGTGTAGGGGGGCTTGCCCCCCCCCTTGCATAGCGGTAGATTTACAGTTTTTTTCTTTGTTTCTTTTTTTTTTTTGACATACTTTAACGAAAGCATTTTTTCGGTGAAAGCGCTTTCGGTAAAGTGTGTTCGGTAATTATGGATTCGGACTTTTGATCTTTTGATCAAAAGTCCTAGATATATATATATTATATTATATATATATATATATATATATATATATATATATATATATATATATATATATAGATATACAGATATATCTAAATATATACATATATATATACATATATATATATATATATATATATATATATATACATCACACACACACACACACACACACACGTATGTATATATATATATATATATATATATATATATATATATATATATTTTTTTCTCCAGTTGATACCATAGATCAATCATCGTTTGTTTAAAAGTTCACTTGGCCCTTTCCATAAAATACTAAAAGTGACTAGAGTTACAGTGCTCACAGTTTCAGGAACCCAGCAACCCTGCAACTAGAATTTTTAGTATTTTGATCTAAAGTTTGTAATATTATCATTATATTGAAAGTTTGGAATATTACCATTACACTGGATTACAACATGAGTATAGCAGGTGTTATGGTATTCTTTTTAATATAGAGAAGACTTCTATTTGCTGCTTAAAATCACCATCAAAACAAGATATAACCATATTGTGATGGAAATCTGAGGCGTAACAGAACTTGTGAATGCTTTTCAGTTTGGAATATGTAGCTTCATCATTTTGCCAGTGTTTCATATATTCATTCTTAACTTATAGTACACAGAGAGTCCCTGGCATTTGTAACATCTGCTTTATCTAACATACCAATCAGAATATATTTTAAGTAATAACAAGACACTTCATAAAAATGATACTTGGTGATGGTGTCACAGGTCACCCTTAACTTCGGAGATGCATATTTCCTCTGAATTGTTCACTGTAGTAATGTAGCTGCTGCAATTAATGTTTCATACATTGAAGTACTGAAGTATTATGTTGAAAAAGTAAACAATTGTAGTAAATTGTACTGAAAGATTCTGGTACAAACTTGACAAGTTTGTGCAAAAAATCTACCAAACTTTCTTTTTTTCTATGGTATCAAGGGTGATTTGTACATTTACCTACAAAGCTGAAAAATTCTCAGGTCAGTGATAAAAGTTTTACAAGGGCGGACTCCTTCATTACGCACTGAAGTCAAAAGAAAGATTTATTTTCGTTTATTTGTCTGGGATAATATATTCATCTCCCCTGATGCCTTGCAAAAAGGAAAGTTGATAAGTATTTTGTGCTCACATTCATGAAATGTTATGCTGCCTGCAGTGCTAGCAGAGTACATGCATTCTAGATTTCTCCACTTATATCTATTCTGCTTAACATCATGCTACTATCCTAATAAGCTTGATTTTCAGAGGTATGCAAACTTTTTACTGTCAAAAATATTTTGTTTGTTTAAAACTAATTTGAACCTGTCCTATAAGAATTACTGCTGCTAAGGTAGCTAAAGCTGTGAGTAGTACAAGCATAGTATTTTTAAGTCTTGAGCAGTAGAATCATCTTAGGAATGCAGAAAATGCATTGTGAAGAGAGCCATAAGGGCATTGCCGGTTGGAAACAGAAATATAGCACTAGCTGTAAGTAAGAAGTGCAAGGCAGAGTTGCTGTTTATTTCTGGTATCCAGAGACTAATTAGGTGTTCTGCAGCCAGCAAATTCCTACAGCTATCCTTTGCGCTTAAAGTACTGTTGCTGTGTGGTTATGAATGTTTGAAAACTATCTCTCCGAATACATCGAAAACACTCATCTCTTTTATTCTGCTTACGTTCAACAATTTATTAGATTTCTTATTTCTTTAAAGACAGGCTATGAAGTTTATAACAATAAAGTAATGGTTTTAATAACTGATTGTTATATGCTCTTCTAAGTTTCGTGCTAAATTAATTAAAGTAGCAAATATGTCTTTAATGCTAGAAAGCCTTAAAACTGTTTTTACTTCTTAAAGCATGTTAGAAGCAGGTTCCACTCAGTAAGGGTACCCTTGTTATTTAAACATTTCTTTCCAGAGTGTACAGAATAAAATAGAATTATCTTTACAGATGCACAATGCTCAAATAGCAACACTTGGCCAAAATGTATATTCTGTGAAAGCGTTCATTGAAGTGACCTCATCCTGAATATTGGTTGATTATATTAAGTCCAGCTTGCAAGGGGTGGTGCCCCTGCATAGGGATTTGAGGTATCTTGGCAGCTGCACAGAAAAAGAACGCAGTTTAGATAGTGCGATGAAATGTCCCTTGATGGACTGACTTAGGTCCAGATGAGCTTTAATGTTTGTAACCTTAAAGATTGTGTATGGCCATGTTTCAGTTTGACAGTATTAGAATTTATCACTGGAAACCACACAGACGTATTTCTCAACTTTCTGAGTCAATTTATAGCATAACTCCAATTTTTGTACAGAGTTCCTGTTTTGCAAGTTGCTACATTTGTCTCTCTATCCCCAGTAGATTTCAGGATGCTCGTGACCGTGTAGAGGCTATCATCTATGTTTATTTTAGACTGTGTGGTTACCGAAACATTTTTCCTTCCATTAAGTTGAAGCACAGTATAGTATGAATTTCTCATGCCTACTTGTAGCACCCTGGTATCCAGATTCATAGGTAGATACTAGGCTCTCAACACTAGGGCCTATACAAGCCTAGCCGTAACGATTCCCTGGCTATTGCTTCCCACAAATATTTACTTTCCTGGACCCCTGTCTAGCAGGGCTACTGATGTGATCCCCGGAGTGAATTTCCTATCTCCCATCCAATTGTCATGGTTCCTCTAGAAGAGGGCCATTGCGGCACTCTGCCTGACATGTATGGGCAGCATATTCCAGAGCATGGGGAGTCTCTGGGTCAATAACCTATCCCCTCCAGCATGTTCTATTCATCGTGATGACAAGGTTAAGATCCCTGGAGCGTGTGGCTCAGAGGGATTAGGATTTCTTTGTGTAGCATGTCCAACATCTCTGGGTTTGACATGGCCTTGAATGTTAGGCAGAGATCGCCTCTGAGTAGGTGATATGCGACAGAATATACCTGGAGTTTCTTTAGACGGTCAGCATAAGGCATCTGCTTTAGGCCTGTGATTCTTTTTGTGAGGTATTTCTGCGGTCTTTCTAGTTGTTGCAAATGTGGGATGACTGAGGTGAGGCCATGATTAAACATGACACACAGGTGAGGTGCCAGTTCATTTTGTAGTTCATACAGTACAGAGCCCGGGATGTCATCTGGTCCCATGGATGCTGTATTCTTGGCTTTGGAGAGTGCATTTTTTACCTGAGTGGTCGTGATTACCGGAATTTGGCATTCTTTCAGTATTGAGATGGGCCCTTTAGGGGGTGAGAGAGTGGTGAAGCTAAATCTGTCTGCCAGGATATTGGCAATATCCTTGGGATCAGTATATCTAGTGCCATTCTGCTGTAGCTCAGACCAGATCTGAGTATTGCCATTTAGATTCTTGACATAGTTATAGAATGCCTTGTGGTTGTCTTTGGAATCTTTGGCAAATTTGTTTTCGTAACTAGCTTTGGAAGATTTTATGAGGAATCTCAGCTTTCTACTGAGGCTGGTGAGGGAGTTTTTTGAATCCTGGGTTCTTCCTCTTTTCTGCAGCAGTTTCTTCCTTCTGTTGTACAGCTTGTTTATGGCAGGGGACCACCAGATTGGCTTCTTTTTTTTTTTTTTTTTTTATATAGAGGACAGCATCTTGGTTCTATTTCGGATAGCTCGGTCCATGCACGAGTGAATGTGCTCATGCAGCACCTTAGTGTAGGATTCAGCAGTTGAACTTCTAGATACTATCTGCATGGGTGTCATGACGTTTGTTACTTCTGATTGAGAAACATGAAGTTGGCTTTGGAGAAGTTTTTTACAAAGGTTTCCTTAAAGGGGGGTGGGAGTGGGATGTGGATGTCAAGGGTGATTAGCTTATGGTCTCATCTGACCAACGAGGGGGTGACCACTGGTGTGGAGCATCGATCTCCCATGTTGGTAATGACCAGGTCTAGGATATTGGTGCCCCTGGTGGGACTATGAATTAGTTGTTCTAGGGCATTGGAATTTCTGAATTCCAAGAACTGTTGAGCAAAGGTGTTGGTACAGGAGTAGTTTTCCCAGTTAATGGCAGGGTAGTTGAAAGTACCCAGTATCAGGGTGTTTGGTTGTATCTTAATATTTTCCAGTATGTTTAGAAAGGTATAGTGATAATCTTGGGGGCATGGTGACAGATCTGTAGCAAGCTACAATTTGTATTGCAGTCTTACTAGTTGCACCTGGAGAATTTCAGATGCATTGTGTTGGGCAACCAGCCTGGAGGTGTGAATATCCTTGGGTGAATATGGAAACTCCTCCACCTTTAGTGTTTCAGTCCTGGTTTGGAGGCCGAAAAGTGTGGTATGAGTTGTAGCCTGGTATTGCAGGGGTGCTCTCTGGAGCTTTGAACCAGGTCTCCTTTACTGTACAGAAATCAATGTTCTCCATTTTTAGGACCACCTCGAGAGAGTGCATCTTGAGGTTTAGACTTCTGGCACTGAGCAGCATTACCTTCAAATTTTGCTTGCTTGTACCTGTTATGGTGGTAGTTTTGTCCTTTGAACCTTGCCTAAAAAAGGCACTATAGGGGTGGCAAGAGCCTTAGTCAGTAACCTGAATCCCAGGGGTGACAGGTGCAAACCATCGCTTGTAAAGCATCGTGGTTTGTCAATCATGTTGTCCCAGGCAGACAGATACTAGATCCCCTTTGAATGACACCAGAAGCTTAGCCACTTATTGAAGTCAATAATTTTGTCCTTATACTGTGGTATCATTCTGGACAATGGCAGGATGCTACTCAGGGCTAGGGTCATACCTGCCTGGGCTACATGATCTGAGAGCTCTTCCTTGTCTGTTTTCATGTAGTCCAGGGAGGTACATCTCAAGTCATTCACTCCAACATGGACAATGACAGAGTCATATTTGTACCTGTTGTGGAGTGACTTGAGTGCATGCGTTATGTGACTGATCCTGGCACCCGACAGACAACTAACTGTAATTTTCTCCTTGTTCAGCCTGGTGAGTGGGACATCAGTGTGCCTGACTATAGAGTCACCTATGACTAATGGATTTGGGCACGTTGTCTTGCCTTAGGGGCTGCTGTTGGGTGACACACTGGTGTTGTGAGCTATGTGACGCTTTGTGTTTGGGGGTGGTGTTTGTTTGAGTTTCAGCTTCGGAGGTCCTTGTTGCTTGGGCAGGTTAATGTGAAGATCCTCCACATATGTGTGTTTTGTTTTGCTATGTGTGGGTTTTGGTGGTGTGGGTTTTGAAGGACTCTGTGTTGTGTGAGGTGTTGTGTGGGTGTTAACCTTCTCCTCTTGACTGTCTAGCACAATCTTGGCTGGAGAGAGCTTTGCTTCCAGTTTGGCTATGTAAGTGCATCTCTCGCAGGTTGTAGTGTTTGGTGGTAGGAGGAGAGGGTTGTCTGTGTACATGAGGCAATTGCCGCATTGCCCCAGTATGCCCAGATTCACTTGGTAGACAGGAGAAATCACCAGAAGCTGACCCTTGGACATGCCTGGTTAGGTACTTTCTTTGTGGAGTACAAGAGCTATTTTCCCTTACTTTTTGGCAAGGACTTACAGTTGTAGGCTATCTAGTGCCTACAGTAATTTTCTCCTTATTACCAAGGAGAGATGAGTGCTTGTAACAAATTAAGGATTCCTAGTGCTTTTTAGCAAGTTTTAGACCAAGTGCTAGTCACAGGTATACAGATTTTAGTGCTACTGCTGATAAACTAGCTAGTTCTAAGGGAAAATTCGAAGAGCACACTTTCTGGCACTGGGAATAGTTTAACCTTAGCCCCGCGGTGCACAAATGAACGCAAACAAAAGGGATAGATAGAAATCGGCCCAAAATGGCCAATAAAATTGCAATTTCATAGCTGGAAACTACTCCTCTAGTGTTAGATAGGCAGTACAATGCTCCCACTCTCACTGGTAAGCAGTAGGACCTCCCTCTACCACGGCAAGGTCTGGATAGCTCTGAACACTGAAATTAAACTCCTGAAACAAGCAAAGCCTGGAAACTGGGCTATTCTAGTTAGAAAAGGTGGGAAATTAGCAAACAAGATAGATAGAATTTTTTTTTTTTTTGGTTAAGTCAGGTTAAACAGTGCAGTTATACAGTAAATAAGCACAGAAAGGCTAATGCACTTGAGTGTATAGCCCAGAATAGATCATTATAATTTCCTGGTATCTAGATTGTTATAATTTTGGAACTAGAAACAAGGGAGGAGGAAGAATGGCACAGCAGATTGAGACTATGTATAAAGAACACTCAGGACTGCAGCTACATTGCTACTTTGCCTACCCAGATCCCAAATGCCCATCCATTGATACTGAAACAAAATGGCAACTTGAATATTCTTGTGACATTCTCCCTCCCATGCTCTGAGTGTCAACTCAGAGGAATCTTTTTGTCCTCACCGTTCTTAGACTGCCCATGTGCTAGTTTAGAAGCCACCCGAATCTGTGTGGTCTTTCTTGATTTCTTATTGTTAGTCTTTGGAACTTCAGGAGACCACACTGATGGCAGCCAAGAATTAATTTTGCTGTCCTTATATAGTGCCAACAGATCTCAAAAATAGAAGCACACCTTAGCATTAACTATATAAATAAACCAGTTTGTTAATTGAATATAAACAGGCAAATTCTTTAAACAACCAGATCTTCATTGGTATAAAGCAGAAATTATGATTAAATCAAGCAATGTATTCTCTGCTAATCATTGCAAAATATTATGCCTCCCAAGTAACCCTAATTACGTATTCGTTTTCACTGGGACCTTGACTTTTAGCACAGGTACTAAACTCAGTCTGTCATTTAATCCATAAGGTGCCATTGCTATTAATATGTATTGCTATGTAGCTTTATGAAGAAGTACTCATTATTAAAATCATTCCTGCGTAATTTCCTTTAACCTTATGCAAACCTCTGCATTTAAACACACATTTTTGCCACATTTTTGGATGCGATTTGGTAAAGTATTGATCACAAACTCCTTCCAAAAATCCATTAGGTAATACCAAGACTGGTGGTAACGTCCCAAAGTTTTTAGCACTGCTGGTTCCCCTGCAAATGGCTAGGAGTCGTGGGGATATGGAAGCAGATTTAGTAGTCTCTTTAAATTTCACAGCTACATGAAACCTGTCTAGGCTTCTACATATTGTATGGATTTATTTGTTGTTTGTGGTTTAAAGACTGGGTAGTGCATAGCTTACAGAAGAAAATTTGATAATGTAATATATCAAAGGGCTATTATTGGTAATATGTTTGCGGGAGTCAGAATTACAGTAGCGGGAAGTAAAATGCAAATGATAATTATGATTATCTCTATAATTATACAGATATGGGTAGGAATGGTTGAGCTGTGTAGGTCAGCATTTGGTCATGTGTGTGGTAGAGTAAGAATAAAGAGACTTTAAAACACAGAGTAACAGATAAAGAATCATGACAAATTTAGCTCATGAAGGTTGATTTGATTATGGGTTAGTCAAGGGTATCCATGGAAAAGGGGGGGAACTATTAGAAGTCTTGAAATAAGCTGATTTTTGAACGGTTGATTAAGTTCCTGCTATAGAGAAAGAATATTTGCAGTGTTAATGAGTAATACTAAAGAAAGAGATTTATAGGGGTAGAGCTGAAGAAACCTGAAGGAAAAAGTAATCGGCTATTTTATGGCAGTTTGGCACATATGATTAAGACTATGAGTTTATAATGAGCCTTATCCTTTCCTGAGTGACTGTGAGCAAGTCACTTGACCAGTCACTGCTTATTGAAAAGAGGAAGCTGTATTTAGTTTATACCCAGTAAAACACATACAAATAAAAAGTATTGATAGTATTTGGTTTGGCATTTCATTTGTTGACAAGAGCCTGTGTACCAAAATAATAGATTGAGACCTGGCTATTGTGAATTACTAGAAGTGTGATCATCAGGTTAAAAACAGCATCTCTGGGTGGATAAACATTGCTAAGATTGAACTGTTGCGGATGTTTTTAATGCAACTCTTTTGGAAGGGATGCAGTTGTATATATTAAAGAAAAGGAAGAGTATAAAGGCATATTCTTTTGGATTAAATTGAATGGATAACGATGCTTATTAAAGAGCTGAACAAAGTAATTTTACACAAATTATGCCAACTGAAGCTTTTATGGAAACACACTGAATATAATATAGGTGACTGAAAGAAAATATTTTTCATCTGTCTAAGAAAGAACAAGAGATCAAAGTCATTTGTAAGAGATGCTAGAGAAAGTGATACTAAATAGTAAGCTGTGTTTTTTTTTGGGGGGGGGGGGCATCACGAGAATGGAAGCATGCATGTGTTTTAGGAAAAGGATGTAAATGTATAGGTTACATTTTTGAAGTTGGAGAGGTTACATAGGGATTTAAGAGTAGATAAATTGCATGTTCATAGTAGAGTTATATATAAGGGTCTTTAAGGAATTATAGGTTATAGTATCTGAATTGGTAGCGATTAATTTAGTATTTCACAAGTCTGAATGTGCTAACAAAAATGGAGAGATATAGACATAGTGATTGTCAGAATCATAGAGGACAGGTCTTATCATTTATATACTTTTTATAACTGGATCACAAACATGACAAATGAATAATCCTGTGGATGTGATTTTTTGGATTTTTAAGAAGCATTTTGTTTTGTGATACAAAGAACAGTAGGTAGGTACTGTGGCTAAATTTGAGGTGGGCATACAGGACATAACTTGGATAAAAATGGCTAATAGAGAACACAAGTCAGAGAGTTAAGGGGCCCTTCTGCACAAGAGTGTTAAGTAAAATCTGGAAAGGGTAACTGAAGCAATTTGTTTTGTAAATATTGGAAGAGCGTTGCACCACAAGTATTAGTATTTCATCTGAATATTCAAAACTTGCTAAACAACCAAAATGGCGAAAAGACAGCTTCAAAACAACAGCTTCAATAACAGGCTTTTACCATGTTGAATCCACAATATATGAAATATAGAGCTTTGCTGTTGTAAGTCAAGTGGCATTGTAATTCCACAGCTTTAAAACATATGGATGTCATAAAAACAGAAAAAACTAACATAAAAGTGAAGAACCCTTCTGATGTAAACAATGGACAAGCACTTTCAGCTTTTTCAAGCCTTCTTCAGATCCAAGTAGGTAAGCTGGGTTCAGTGTTTAAAAGTTGGTATCATCCAATGAAACAACCTCAGTCAGTGATGAATGTTAACCAATCAAGTTAGTCCACTGGTACACACCTCCATAGCTTGAAGTTAAAACTTTTTATTTAAAACTCTTTGTTTAAAACAAAATGACAGTTTGACATTTCTAAGACAGACTCAGACATATTTTCAGAAGGAATATTAGTAAAATCTTTTCAGTAGGTTCTAATTAAAAGATCAAGCTCTGCATAAAAGCCAAGATTTGAGAGAAAAAGGTGAAAAATAAAGATGGTCATTTAGGGCACTTCTTTTTATTTCATTTCAACAGTTTCTTTGGGACATCAGAGCCTAAGTCAGTATACCTAAGGTTTCTGGCAATGAAAACAGGTCATAAGTGAGCATAGCTCATTGCTCGTCTATTTTTAAGAAAAGGTTTTAAGGGAACACAGCCATTAAGGCCAGGGGGGGTTATCTACCCTCAGCCGCATTATCCATTTGGCTTCCTCTCTCAGTCATATTGGTCAGGTCTCCTTCTCTGGAAGTAAAATGCATCTTTGAAATGACCATGAAAACAAAGCTATGTCCCTCATGCTCATGTAAATGAAGGAAAAGAGCATCTGTTTCCTTTCTGTTACGTATATGAGATTGATGTTTGATAGTTCTTTCCTTTAGCTTCATATTAATTTTTCCAACATAAAATGCTGTGCATGAAGTGCAGGTAGCTAAGTAAACAATATTGCTGGTTAGGCAATTGGCTAATCCATGAAAAACAAATGTCTGTTTAGTAACCGGATGCTTAAATGTGTTGCTACAATTGATTACATTGCAGACCTTGCAGAAGCCACATTTCTTTGTTCCTGATGAATTTTTATGTACGTAGTTGTTATATATCCCATCATTTGAGCATAAAATCCTTTTGAGATTTTTTTTATTTTTGAAAAGGAAACTTGGGATCTGAAGTAGTTACTTCATTTGCTCTGCAACCTGTGGGTATTGGATCCGACTTCGGATCCGAGCCGGCAGCTTACCAAGCTCCAAGATCTGAGCTCCTAGCTCCTCCCCCCTACCCATAATCCCCTGCTACCAACCACATTACCTCAGATCGTCTTTTGCCGCGGCTGAAGAAGCTTTACTTTTGAAGAGCTCCTGGCTGGGTGAGATCGTTTTCAATCTTTTTTCACCAAAAAACTTCTAAATCGAGTGTGTGTGGTAGTAAAACCTTCTACCCCCTTGTTTATGTTAGTTTTTTAAATTTTTACTGGTACAGTAGTTAGTTTCTTGTCACTCCCCCTCCCCCCTTAGCGTTTGGGTGTGTGTGTGAGTGCTTCAACATGGCTGAAGGGCCTAAGACCATGTTTTCCAAATGTACTGAGTGTGGCCACAAGCTTTCCCCAGCTGATGGTCACACTCAGTGCGTTTTGTGCCTGGGGGCAGCCCATCTCTCAGAGGCCTGCCAGGTATGTGCGGCCTTTAACCCCCGGGCACTTTGGGATAGGAAGAACAAGCTGATCCTGGCGGGAAAGCTCCCCCAGGAGTCAGCTTCTTCTTCCTCTCCTGTTCAGGCTCCAGCTGCATCAGCGGCTTCGGCGCCCTCTGTTCCCTCAGCTCTACCCGGGACTCAACCTCCCACTTCGGGTTTGAGCTCTGGGGAAACTAGTGCCTCCTCAACAAAGGAGAAGAGGCACAAGGATAAGGAAGGACATAGATCCCATAAAAGGTGGACCGAGTCTCACCCCTCGGCGCCGCCAGCTAAAATAACTAAGTCTCCTTCGGGGGTCTCCGGATCCTTCTCTTCTCGGCTCCGTTCGCCTAGCTTCTCACTGGAGCCGGAGGAGGAAGATCGGTCTCCCTCGAGGTCGTCGAGGCGGCCCTCCTGGCCCGCCTCGACTACCTCTTCCAGGTCAACAAAAAGCATCTCCGAAGAGGATATAGATCGGATGATGCTTCTGTTCTTACAGACCCAAATGCAGATGGGGGTGCTCTTGCCTCCCCCCCCCCTCTGGGGGGAGCGCGGCCCCCATGTTTGCCCCAATCACTCCTTCTCCGACTCGTTTTTGGATCTTGGAGTCATCGGATCCGTGCCCATTCGGACCCAGGGAGTTGTCGGCGCCTATAGCGCTGGTCTCTTGGACGCCGACTATGCCCTCGAGCTTGTCGGATCCGAGCTCTCGGGGCTGAGCATCGGATCCAAGGGAGTTGTATCTTCGGAGCTGTTTGGTTCGGAGCGCACCTCTCTCTCGGCGCCGACTGCTTCGGCTCCGACCCCGATCCCTTCCTTGGAGCCGAGATTGCTCTCAGAGGCTGGCGAGCGTGAATCTCCTTCGGATTTTGAGGTAGTGGAGAGGGTACTGTCGAGATCCTCCAGAACCCCGGTTCGGGCTGTGAATCCACCCGTACCCCCACTGTATGAGGGTCTGTCTTCCATCATCCGACCATCGGGACAGCTTGTCCAAGCCCTCCAGCTAGTTCCTGTTGAGGAACAATAACCCGTGGATGAGCCCTCTTCGGACAGCCCCACCGAGGAGGTTCCTCAGAAACGGTGTAAAAGGAGGCACCTGGAATCCCCCGAGTCCGTTACCACTGACACGGACTTAGATGATAGGGAGGGTTCCCCAAGGTCACCCCCTGAAGATGTCTCCTTTGGAGACATCATGGAAATGTTGTGTATTAGAGGGGGGTGGTCTGCCCAAAAACCTTCCCTTGATGAATCCGTGTTCCTGGAGGCGTTTGAGGCAGGCCCATCAACTTCTTGGGTGTCCCCTCCGGCCGACCCCCTGGTGGATTTAATTACCACCAGGGCGTGGAAGGAGCCCGACACCGTGGAGCCAATACCTAGGCGTCCCGACAAAATACTGAGCCCCCCCACAGATAGGCAATCGTGGGCCAAAGGATCCCCCGTTGATGCCATGTTGGTGGCGGCGGCCACCAAGAAAGAACTCGCTCAGGGGAGTTCTCTGGTCCACCCACCAGATAAAGAATATCGAGCGTTGGACCGGATTGGGAAGCGGATGTTTGCTTCAGCGACCTTTTCTATAAGGGCGCTAAACTACATGACATATACCATCAGGCTACAGCGAGACTTGATCAAGGAATACGCTGCAGCCCCCCCCCCAGAGTCCATGTCGGTCGGAGACAGGAATGTGTTTACGACACGAATGGCCACTCTGAAATCCATCTCCAATACGTCTATGCGGCTTCTCTCTCATGCTTCGGAGGGAGCCGCTAGAGCCAGCGGAGCAGGGGTCGTCTTACGACGCCACACCTGGCTCCGTCTTTGCGACTTCACGGATCCCTTCAAGGTGTCCTTCGCGAACGCCCCCTTTGACGGTTCTGCTCTTTTTGGCAAGACCATTCGCAATACACTGGTCCAAAGCGAAAAGGACAGGAAGATGCTGTCTGCCGTCGGAATCCGCTTCTCTAGTCCCCAAAGATCCTTCTCCAGGAATCAGAGGGGACAAAAGAAGCTGTGGTTCCGCAAGTCTCAGCAATCCCATCCAGCTGCGGACCACTCGTCCTCTAGAGGCAGAGGACAAGGTGGACGCCGGCCCAGAGGCAGAGGGGGGCCGCGTAATTTCGGGTCTAGAGAACTTTTCTCGGACCGACCCGCGCAACAGCCCTGAGGGCTTGCCCGACTGTCCCTCTCTGGAGGCAGTCGGGGGGCGGTTGACGGAGCACCTGTCAAACTGGGAGTCCCTTACAACGGATCGATGGGTGCTCCGTATCATTTCCAGAGGTTACTTCATACCTTTCCTAAATCTTCCCCCCAAAACCAGACACCTCCCCGATGTACCACCCGATCAGAGGGAGGCGGCGGCTTTAGAAATTTTAAAGCTGCTAAGAAAAAGAGCCATCCAGCCCGTCACCCCAGATCAGTCCGGATTGGGTTACTACTCAAGGTTCTTTTTGGTGCCAAAGAAAACGGGGGACCTCAGACCCATCTTAGACCTTTCCGCTCTGAACCTGTTTATACCAAAGGAAAAGTTCCGGATGGTCACTCTTCAATCTATCCTCCCCCCTTTTGCGGAAGAACGACTGGATGTGCTCCCTATACCTCAAGGATGCGTACTACCACATTTTAATGGACAGACGATCCAGGAGGTTTATCCGCTTCCGGCTCGGAGCCAGTCATTATCAATTCAGGGTTCTTCCATTCAGCCTCACTTCAGCCCCCAGAGTGTTCACCAAAGTCATGGCGGTGGTTGCTGCCCACCTGAGACTTCAGGACATTCAGGTCTTCCCGTACCTAGACGACTGGCTCCTTACCGTGACCAACAGGCATCAGCTCTCAGTAGCGAGAGATTACGCACTGACTCTAGCCCACAACCTAGGCATTTCATTAAACCTGCAGAAGTCCTGCCTGTGCCCCACTCAAGCCCTGGAATTCATAGGGGCCAGGTTGGATACCCGAATCTCTCAAGCTACCCTAACATCAATCAGACTGAACAGCTTGTCTTATCAGGTGTTAGCTCTTCTACGGAATCCTTCTCCTCCAGCGGAGTTAGTCCTGAGGGCACTAGGGTCTATGGCAGCCACGATCGGTCTTTCCCTCCATGCCCGCCTGCGAATGCGGATATTGCAATGGACCCTTCAAGTCCAATGGTCCCTCTTGCTCCACCCGTTGAACACGCCCATACCGCTGAGCAGAGTTTGCAGGGACTCCCTTCTTTGGTGGTTGCATGCGTGGGAACTCAGAGAAGGGAGGCCCTTTGTGATCCCCCCGGTCAAAGCCACGTTGACCACGGACGCTTCTCGCCTCGGGTGGGGGGGGCATTGTTCAGGCAGATCCATTCAAGGCACGTGGACTCCCCTAGAGACCGCATTGCATATCAATGTCCTAGAGATGAGGGCGGTGCTTTTGGTGTTGCAAGCCCTCCACGACCTTCTTCCCCTAGGGACTATTGCGATCCAGACAGACAACATGTCTGTAGTCTGGTCTGGTACATAAACAAACAGGGAGGAACCAGATCTTACCCCCTGTGTCGAGAGGCCATGAGAGTTTGGGAATGGGCGATCTCCACTAACCGCTTTCGGGTAGCAACGCACATCCCGGGACGATCCAACATATTAGCGGACAAGCTAAGTCGGGTGCTCCTCACTCCGTACGAGTGGTCTCCGAATCCATCTGTTGCGAAACAGATCTTCCACAAATGGGGTCAGCCTTGCTGCGATTTTTTGCTTCTCCTTTAAACACAAAATGCAGCCAGTACTTCGCAATAATTCCCCCCAGAGGGGAAACCCCCAGAGACGCTCTGGTCCATGCTTGGCCTCCCGGGCTTCTTTATGCTTATCCTCCCCTTCCTCTCATGATGAAGTTCATTCAGAAAGCCTGTCGGTTAGAGAGCAAAGTTATCCTCATAGCCCCATTCTGGCCTCGGCAGATCTGGTTCCCCTTTCTGCGGTCTCAGTGTGGCTCCTCCGTGGATTCTGGATCCCAGTCCGGAACTGATTTCTCATCCCGCGGATTGCCCAACCTGGTCAGCCTCAAGCTTGCGGCTTGGCTGATCCAGTTCCATTAATGGCTAGGACTCCCGGTATCTCATCTCTCGTTAAGGCCATTCTGGTTGCGGCTCATAAGCCATCTACCAGAAAATTTTACAACAGTAAGTGGAAAAGTTTTTCCATTTGGGCCGAAGATAAGGGCTTGGACCCATTTACTGTCCCTATCCCGACAATCCTAGACTTCCTCTCTTTAATCTTTCATCAGGGAGCAAGCGCTTCTACAGTTAAGGTACAATTGGCGGCCATCTCCCATTTTCATGTGGGTGATGGCATAGGTTCCTTAGCATCTACAAAGTTGTGCAAAACCTTCTTACGAGGCATCTTCCTTTTAAATCCACCAATAAAGTCTGTGGTTCCACCATGGGACCTCACTCTAGTCTTGCAAGCCTTAACAAGTCCACCTTTTGAACCTGCGGCCTCAATTCCGTTGAAGTTCTTGTCATGGAAAACAGCCTTTTTAGTGGCCATTACTTCGGCCAAAAGGGTTTCAGAATTACAAGCTTTGTGTATGAAGCCTCCTTACCTTATCTTTCACAAAGATAGAGTGTTCCTCAGGACTAACCCGTCTTTCTTGCCTAAGGTTGCTTCAGAAGCAAATATAAATCAATCAATAAATTTACCAGTGTTTTTTCCCACGTTTCAGAACAAGGGAGAATACACATTACACAAATTGGATGTACACAGACAGCTGCGTTTCTACTTGCATAGGACTAGAGAGTTTCGCAAGTCGAACCAGTTATTTGTCTCGTATGCAAAATCAGCATTGGGTAAAGCCATTTCCAAAGTTACTGTGGCAAATTGGATTCATCAGTGTATTATTCAGGGGTATATATCGTCTGGCAAACCAGCCCCGGTTAATATCCGTGCTCATTCTACAAGATCTGTAGCCACTTCAACAGCCTTCTGGTCTAGGGTTCCAGTGGACGACATATGTTCAGTGGCTACTTGGTCCTCTTCTCATACGTTCATTTCTCATTATAAATTAGATGTGATTTCGAGAAGTAGGGCTTCTTTTGGCTCCGCGGTGCTTCGGAGTATCCTTCCGTAAGGACCACCCAGGTTCTTATAAGTAGCTGGGGACTCTGTCCCACAGGTTGCAGAGCAAATTAAGTAACTACTTCAGATAAAGACGTTATGTACTCACCATAATGTTCCATCTGAGTAGATACTTCATTTGTCTGCAACCGACCCCCTCTGCCATCCCCCGAACCTTTCGGGATTTTCTGATCACCTTTGCAGTTGGTATTTTTTTCATGTTTTCAGGTGGGTAAGGCAAAAAAAAACGATCTGAGGTAATGTGGTTGGTAGCAGGGGATTATGGGTAGGGGGAGGAGCTAGGAGCTCGGATCTTGGAGCTTGGTAAGCTGCCAGCTCGGATCCGAAACCCACAGGTTGCAAACAAATGAAGTACCTACTCAGATGGAACGTTATGGTGAGTACATAACTTCTTTTTATCTCCAACAATCTCTTTTAACTTTTTATCCGAAGTTAGAATCGGCCAGAACTTTCTGATCACTAGGCATACTTTATCATGGTCCATAGTGTAAGTCAAATTGACCCTTAAGTTAGATGTTCTTTTTGGTATAGCTAGGGATGGTTTACTTTCGCCTTCTCTGACCTTAAAGGAATAAAAATGTTTGCCTTTTCCTTTACGCCACTTGAATTTTACAACAGCAAAGCTCTATATTTCATATATTGTGGATTCAACATGGTAAAAGCCTGTTATTGAAGCTGTTGTTTTGAAGCTGTCTTTTCGCCATTTTGGTTGTTTAGCAAGTTTTGAATACTCAGATGAAATACTAATACTTGTGGTGCAACGCTCTTCCCATATTTACATTGTTTTTGTTCTGCTGAGCATTCTTTAGCGGAATTCATTTCTTTTTCTGGATTTGACTTTTGTTTGCTGTGTATTCCGCACACAATTTGTAACAGCAGTTTGTATTGAGTCACTACTTTTTTACTGCCTTTTCCACGCAATGTCTCTAGATTTAATTGACATGGAAAGAAAGAAGTTAGCGACAGGCTTTATGTCTGGTGCAATTAATCCGCTGATTCAGTTGAATCTTGCAACAACTGAGTTTTCAGTTGTGGAAACTGAAAAGGTTGACCTAAACTTTGAGTCTATTTTTAAAACAGTTGAAAATGCGGCCTTTAAGCTAAAGAGATTACAATGGCAACGTTTCCATATGGAAGCCTGTCTACATCATCAGGTTATTTCTAGAGGTCTCAGGGTTAGATGTATGCCCAGTTATGGAAACACCTACCCTGAGCTTTTGGCCAAATGGCAAGCAATTAATATACAGTCAAGCTTCAGTTATATGAAACTGCTGGTTGACTTCTTCAAGCCTCAAGAAGAAGAAATGAGCACCTTGATAGAGGAGAAACAAAAAGAACTTGAAAGTATGAATTTGTCTGATAATAACTTCATGAAATTGGAGAATTTATAGGATAAGCTAACAGCATATGAAGTTAAGCTAAAAGGCATTAAAAGTCAGAAATTAATGAGAGACTTTAATGATATACAGAAAGGCCATGTATTTGAATGGCCTAAAGTCAGAAACTTCAATGAGCATCCACGGAAAGAAGATAGAAATCCTGAGCAGAGAGGTACAACTCTGCACACTAATAATAATAACCACAGATCTCAAGATCTTTTGGTTAGTGCACAAGTCCATCACATGGACAAACAAGAGCCTATAGTCAGAACAGTCCCGAATGGGAGTATTGTCACCAATGAAAATGCTTGTGTTATCGAACAAGAACATGACTCAGATACAATTATTAATGTCAATAATACCAGTCCTTTTAATAGTACTGGTATCAATGGTTATCCACTAGGAACAATACCTAAGAGAGGAGCATATCATTTTACCATCACAGAGCAGCTCCCTTTTTTAATGGTGAACAAAGTCTCTCGAACAGGGAGCTGTGTAAGCAGAGAGAGAAAGAAAAGGAAAGTAACACAATAAACTCTTTAGTGGTTAATATTTTGAACATTCAGCTCACTCACTCTCAGATAGATCTATTAGAGAAAGGTCGTAGCTTTATTCCTGCAACCACATCTACACATGATGAATTTGCACTGGACCTTAGAATGTTTGGAAGGAATCTTACTTTGAAGTATATTTTTGGGGATGGAAATGATAAATGTCGCATTAAAAGTAATATTATGCTCAAGAAGCACATTTGTTCCCCTCAACCATCCAGCCGTGGATTCTTTTATTCATGCCTGTGAAGAGGAGTTAATGAGAACAAGAATGTCTCAAAAAGGGAAACAGTTTTTCAGTCTAACCAAAGAAGAAAATCAGGCACTTAAAGAGCATAAAGAAAGGAATGATATTGTGGTTAAACCTACTGACAAAGGAGGAGCCATAGTGGTAATGTATGCAATGATGTATGTCCAATGGATGAAAGAATTATTAAGTGATCGAAAGACCTATTCCTTGATTAGTAAGAATGAACTAAATATTATGAAACGGAAGATCCAGCAGGTTCTTTATGACATGCTATTGCAAAGAGAGATTAATGAGTATTTGCATGATCTTTTCATCACTGAGCACCCCACCGTACCCAACTATAAGTGGATTACCAAAAATTCATAAAGATCTTAAACACCCACCTTTAAGACCAATTGTGGTCGGTAGAGGATGGTTGACGGAATGTATTTCTATGTTTATTGAACAAGAACTAAAAATCAACCTAGGGCCTCCACTGTGATTAAAGATACAGCTGAGTTTCTACAACATCTGTATATAGCTCTAGAACATCGTGATGATCTTGAGAGTCTGCTATTGGTAACCCTTGACGTGAATAGTTTATTCACTTCCATACCAAATAATTATGACATTGAAGCAGTAAGAGAATTTCTAACTGAAGAGAAGGTAGAATCACGTTTGATATGTGATCTTTTGGAAATCGTGTTGGAGTACAATGTGTTTACCTATAACAACAGCTACTATTGGCAGCGATGGGGGGTTGCCATGGGCACGCCCTGTGCCAATAGGTATGCAAACTTGGTTTTAGCCAACTGGGAGAGAGCTTGGTCCAAGGATGCTAATAACATTTGGAATGACCAGATAATTCTGTACAATCGGTTTGTGGATGACACCTTCATTGTATGGAAGGGCAAAGAAGAAGCTTTAAGAAGCTTTGTTAACTTCCTGTCACAGACCACTACTTTCCTGAAATTTGAGATGTAAAAACATCGAGAGATATGATTGACTTTCTGGATGTGAGATTATCTCTTGATCCGGGTAAGGGAATAGACACTTGCCTCTTTAGGAAAGATATGTGGCGAAACCACATGCTCCATCTTTCCAGTATGCATCCCAGGCATATTTTCTCTAACATTGTTGAAAATCAAATTGCAAGGATTTCAAAGCTATGTACAGAAGAGGCAACCTTTATTCAGAAAGAAGAGAGGCTTATTAATAATTTCAGCCAACGAGGCTATGGAAAGAGAAGTTTAGAATTAAATAAGACCAGAATTAATGACATACGTAAAGGAAAAGGCAAACCTTTTTATTCCTCTAAGGTCAGAGAAGGCGAAAGTACACCATCCCTAGCTATACCTAAAAGAACATCTAACTTAAGGGTCAATTTGACTTGCACTATGGAATATGATAATGTATGCCAGGTGATCAGAAAGTTCTGGCCGATTCTAACTTCGGATAAAAAGTTAAGAGATTGTTAGAGATGACCCAAGTTTCCTTTTCAAAAATAAAAAGAATCTCAAAAGGATTTTATGCTCAAATGATGGGATATGTAACAACTACGTACATAATAATTCATCAGGAACAAAGAAATGTGGCTTCTGCAAGGTCTGCAATGTAATCAATTGTAGCAACACATTTAAGCATCCGGTTACTAAACAGACATTTGTTTTTCATGGATTAGCCAATTGCCTAACCAGCAATATTGTTTACTTAGCTACCTGCACTTCATGCACAGCATTTTATGTTGGAAAAACTAATATGGAGCTAAAGGAAAAAATTATCAAACCTCAATCTGATATATGTAACAGAAAGGAAACAAATTCTCTTTTCCTTCATTTACATGAGCATGAGGGACATAGCTTTGTTTTCATGGTCATTTCAAAGATACATTTTACTTCCAGAGAAGAAGACTTGACCAATATGACTGAGAGAGAGGAAGCCAAATGGATAATGCGGCTGAGGGCAGATAACCCCCCCCCCCCCGGCCTTAATGGCTGTGTTCCCTTAAAACCTTTTCTTAAAAATAGACTAGCAATGAGCTATGCTCAATTATGACCTGTTTTCATTGCCAGAAACCTTAAGTATACTGACTTAGGCTCTGATGTCCCAAAGAAACTGTTGAAATGAAATAAAAAGAAGCTCCGTAAATGACCATCTTTATTTTTATTTTTCACCTTTTTCTCTCAAATCTTGGCTTTTATGACAGTTTGACGTTTCTAAGACAGACTCAGACATATTTTCAGAAGGAATATTAGTAAAATCTTTTCAGTAGGTTCTAGTTAAAAGAACAAGCTGTCATGTTGTTTTAAACAAAGAGTTTTAAATAGAGAGTTTTAACTTCAAGCTGTGGAGGTGTGTACCAATGGACTAACTTGATTGGTTAACATTCATCATTCACTGAGGTTGTTTCATTGGATGATACCAACTTTTAAACACTGAACCCAGCTTACCTACTTGGATCTGAAGAAGGCTTGAAAAAGCTGAAAGCGCTTGTCCATTGTTTACATCAGAAGGGTTCTTCAGTTTTATGTTAGTTTTTTCTGTTTTTATGACATCCATATGTTTTAAAGCTGTGGAATTACAATGCCACTTGACTTTTACAACAGCAAAGCTCTATATTTCATATGTTGAGGATTCAACATGGTAAAAGCTTGTTATTGAAGCTGTTGTTTTGAAGCTGTCTTTTCATCATTTTGGTTGTTTAGCAAGTTTTGAATATTCAGATGAAATACTAATACTTGTGGTGCAACGCTCTTACAATATTTACATTGTTTTTGTTCTGCTGAGCGTTCTTTAGCGGAATTCACTTCTTTTTCTGGCAATTTGTTTTGTGAGATGTTTGTATCCTTGCTGTGACTAAGAATGTAGACACTTACTTATTTGATTCTAAAGAGTCCTCTTTGATTTTAGATGTAGTAATTGTATGGCAGTTTGCGCAGAGGATTAAAGCAATGAGCTATTAATAAGCTGTTTCCTGCAGTCCAGTGTTTCATTCCGTCACCTTCCATTTTTTGATGTGTGACTCTGAGTAAGGCACTTAACCAAACAGTACTCTTGGGTCAACTCTGAAAAAGGACACTTGTGTCCAGTGGGCTTATATGGTTAAGGAAGAGAAAACTGTATACACACATGCATGCACACAAGTATGTATATATGTGTGTATATATATATATATATATATATATATATATATATATATATATATATATATATATAGAGAGAGAGAGAGAAAGTTTATATATATATATATATGTATGTATATGTGTGTGTATATATATATATATATATATATATATATATATATATTTATTTATTTATTTTACATTTGTTAACCGGGCTAGTCCAACTGGATACAAGTCCATTTTCAGTGGAGGCCCGAGGAGAAAAGCTCCACTAACTACTACTTAACAAGATAAAAATATACAAAACTTATACAATAAAAATAAAAATAAAAAACAATGTCATAGGTTAATTACAGGCTATATCAGAATTTGATTTCTATGTGAGGCAGAGCAGAAGTCTAGGTTAGATAAAAATGCTAGGTTAAGGTGTGTTATTCAAAGACATAAGTATTTAGGTTAAGAAATATGAATGAATAAAGAGGGATAGACAGATGGATTAATAAGAGGGAAAGTTAAGTAAGCTGGAGAAATGATGAAAAAGGCCAGGTGAAGAGTAAAGAGGGGAAGCAAGGTGAGTGAGAAAGGTTACCCAGGGTCGTTACAGGAACATAGCCTGTGGTTGTTTAGGTAGAGTCTTAGATTGGATTTAAATAGTGGAATAGAAGTCAGTGTTGTGAGGTCTGGTGGAAGTTGATTCCAAATTTTGCCAGTTGAGTTGGAAAATATAGAATCTCCTGCTACATTGTTTGATTTAGAAGTTTTTATCAGTGTTTTGTTGAAGGAACGGAGATGCCTCATATTGTGATAGGGTGTTATGAGTGTAGAGAGCATTGGTGTGTTTTCAGGGTGATAAAGGACTTTATGTGCAATAGTGAGTTGATAGTATTGTATGAGGTGGGGTAATTCCAGCCAACCTAGTTTTAAAAGATTCAAACAGTGGTGAGTTTTATATGGAGAGGCAGTGGCAAATCTGGCTATGTTGTTGTATGACATGGCTAGTTTCTTGAGGTTGTACTTCGATACGTTAGTGTATATAGAAGAAGCATATAATAGGGTAGAGATTAAGTGGGTTCTAGCTATGATAGTTCTAGCTTCAGGTGTTAAGAAAGATTTGATTCTATATAGAGATCCAAGTTTCCTGTTAGTTGATTTTATGGTGGAGCTGATATGAAAGTCAAATCTTAGTTGGTTGTCGATAGTAATACCCAATAGTTTAGTTGTTTGGTCTGGAGCAATAAGTGTGCCATTGTTAGATGTGAGTGTGAAGTCAATAGGGGGAGATAGGTGAGTGGGTGGAAAGATCAGGAGTTTGGTTTTCTTGGGGTTTAGGAGGAGGCAGTAGTTGGAGAACCATTGTTCGATGGTGGTGAAGGTGTTTTGTGTTAGCAAGTGAAGTTCAGTCTGGGTTTTGGAGCAAATGATGGTTGTGTCATCAGCATATTGAATACAAGTAGATAGAGGAGTGGCTAGATGCAGATCATTTATAAAAATGGAAAATAGAAGAGGACCTAGGATGGACCCTTGAGGGACTCCTATGGAGGTGGGGAGAAGATCAGAGAGATGGTTATCCCAGAGAACTGCCTGTTTGCGATTTTCAAGATAGGATGAAAACCAACTCAAGGCCTGGTTGTCAAGAGAGAGGGACTTTAAGCGGTGTAGGAGAAGTTGATGATTAACCATGTCAAAGGCTTTTGACAGGTCTACAAAGAAAGCAGAGGAAGGAGTGTTATTGTTGCGATTTATGTTGATAGAGTCAATGAAGGATAGTAGGGCGGTGGTTGTACTATGGAATGGGTGAAACCCATGTTGACAGCTAGCTAGGAGATTGTTGCTTAACAGGTGATTTAGTAACTGTTTGTGTACACATTTCTCCATTATTTTTGCAAGAGGAGATAGTAGTGCTATAGGGCGGAAATTAGAATACTCCAAAGAGTCACCTCCTTTGAAGAGTGGGATAATGTGTGAGATTTTCCAGGTTGAAGGGATAGTATATTCTTTTATAGTCCTGTTAATTAATAGAGAGATGGGATAAGCTATTGCCTTGGCACCTAGTTGGAGATATTCTGCAGGTAATTTGTCGGCTGAAGGGGTTGTTGGCTTGAGTTTTTGAAGTAGGGATAAAATGTAGGAGGTAGGTATGGGTTGGATGTGAAATGGGGGGGGGAGTAGAGCTAGGCATAGATAGTTTAGAGGTATCAGGGCTTTGTTGGTTTGCTAGCTTTTGAATGGCTGAAGTGAAGAAAGTGTTAAAGGCATTAGCTATTTCTGTGGGGGAGTTGGTGTTGGAGTCTGATGGGTTTGGAGTGGCAGCTTTGCCAGGGGATAAGAGAGTATTAATAGCGGTCCAAAATTTATGTGGTTGGTGGAGGGAAGATTGTTGTAATTGAGTGTAATAGTTTCTTTTATCATGAAGTATGGCTTGTTTTGTCATATTTCTTTTTTGTTTAAAAGAGAGATGATCAGTTAAATTTTTAGTGGTATGCCATTTTTTCCAAGCTTTGTTTCTATTAAGGATTAGTTGCCTAGTTTTGTTAGAGAGCCATTGTGCTGTCTTAGCTTTCATACGAATGGAACGCAAGGGAGCATGATGTTCTAGGATGGTGAGAAAGGTATTATTGAAGTGATTAACAGCTTCATCTATTGGGAGGGATTTGAGAGGTGACCAGTTAATTTGCATAAGTTCATTGTGAAACAGGGTAGGGTCAAAATTCTTTTTGCAACGGGTTATTCGAACTTGAGCTGGGATAGATAAACTGGTTTTATGCCTGATGATATAGGTTAGGGAGTGATCACTGAGATCATCTGGAAGAGTACCTGTTGTATATTGTAGTTGTGGACTATTTGTTAAGATCCAATCAAGTACAGTTTCTTTGTTACTCCGTTTGTTAGTTCTTGTAGGGATGTTTATGTGTTGAGTGAAGCCATGCAGATTAATAAAAGTAGGTGGATTATTATGTTCACATAAGTTCCATTCAATATTTAGGTCTCCTAAGAGTATTGTTTCTTGGTGGAGATTCAAAGAAAGCCAGTTTAGTAGGTCTTCTAATATTATTGTGTTATTGCCTGGGGGAATATAGGTACAGATAATATTTATGGTTTTGTGAGGATTGATTTGAAGTTTTGAGATAATTAATTCTGCATGTGTGTTGGTTAAAAGGGTATGATTTGTTATGCTTAATTGTAGGCCTATTTTATAGAGTATAGCTACTCCGCCACCTTTTTTGCTTAAGCGGTCTTGTCTCAGGATGTTATATCCTGGGGGGACAATTTCATTGTCTTTTATTGTTGGTTTGAGCCTTGTTTCAGTTAGACAGAGAACGTCGAACTGTTGGACTTCTAGTAGAGCATGAATATGTGATATTTTGATATATATCTGTATGTATGTATGAAAACATTCCATATAACAGACCATTCATAATGTTGGGTATGTTTGCCACCTGCTGAAGTGATTAAATGCTTATCTGATTGCTTCTGCTGTTGTTACTTTGTGGGAGTTCACCTAGCAGTGGGGATTAGGAATTCCCCTTTTCTCCAGTGTTGTGTGATCTTGGAGTTGGTATATATAATTAGCAGTAGGGTATAGGAACGTAGGGGATGCTTGACCTCCTGCAAAAATGAATTTGAAGGGGGGGTCAGTATTTTAACTTTCAGTGCTTTTGGATGAATGTTTTCATATTCAGTATTTTTTTCCAAACACCTTTATTGAATTATCACTGTGACATAGATAAATTTACATTCATATAAAAGTAATCAAACTATATTAACATAACAAACGTTACACTTCACATGTATTGCTATATGTCAATATTACATAAATTATTCAATTTATGCCTTTTTTTAAAACAAGAAACATCTTCATTAAACCATCACTTACTACATAGGCAGTCATACATTTATATAAATGAAAACAAACCACACTGACACAGCCCTAGTCACAAGTATTTTATATCACAAACCATACTGACACACCTGACACACTCCCAATTGCAAACATTATACACCACTTATAATCTACCCAATCTTTCTTACTCAAACATTACATAGCTCATTTAAGTCCTGCCGCCTTTTAGACCTCATTCCTCCTTTGTATTTATTCAATATTCTTGTACTTCGATATTTCAAAATATATACCATATATGTGTGTGTACTTTAAAAAAGAAAACAAAATACCCAAGCACTGACTTATAACTGGAGAAATAACATTGGCAACTGGGTGTGTATGTTCTGAAACATAACTTTGGAGCATGCAATTTTAAAAGAGAGTTTTTTTTTGTTTTTGTTTTTTTGCAAGGGGCAAGCCCGTCTGCACCCCATATCTCCCTGCTAATTATATATACTAACTCTGTGATTGCATAATTTTGAGGAAAGGGCTTTTTATCCATCCACAGGAACTGTGTGATTTCGCACACCTGTCGACCATCTGTTTCTTTTTTTTACCAAAGTCTTTTGACAGAACAGTTGTCAGTATTACATACTATTGACAAAATTAAGTGTTCCATAACTGGGAAAGAGCACTGATCCCAGTGGACCAATTTCAGTCACAGCCCAATAGATACATGACATTATTTACCAACTTAATAATAAAATGTAATATATACATATATTATATACATTCTGAGTGTCATAGTTGGCTTGAGGGTATACATTCTACAAAAGGACTCAAGAAAATGAAAGGTGTGGACAAGAGGTGTCTTATTATATTTTAGTTACAAGTAATGCAAATGAATGTACTTTAAAAATATATCTTTATTGATCTTGTCACATAATTAGAAAAAAATATGAACAGTATTCTTCAGGAATCTAAGGTAAGATCCATGTTAGGAGTACCCAGTTTGTTATCTTCCTACACTAGCTATCGTTGTTGTTGTTGTTATTATTATTATTATTATTATTATTATTATTATTATTATTATTATTATTATTATTATAACACAGCAGTGAGTCATATGTAACCTTAAATACAGAGGTGCTATAACTTTCAGCTTCTTAAGTTAAACAGTACATTTCTCAAATATTCTAACTTGAGCAATTTTGATTTATTTTTTTTTTTTTTCATTCTATGAGTTGTATGTAACAAAATGAGCTAGATGCAGCTTACTTAAAGGTACTTCAAATATACATTTGACCATGATGGCTTCAGTGCTCAATAAAAAATAAATACACTCCTGTAACCTGTATTTAAATTTTCAGGTTGGTATCATCCTATGCCCTTTTGGATTCTCACCCTTTAGCATGTTTTCTTTCTACGTCTTCCTGTAAGGCTTTTATTAATTTACCATATTTTTAAACTGGTGCTTCCTCTCTCTGCATTTTTAAAACCTTTGGTTAATGTACTGATAACTTCTGCTTATTGTATCGCCCTAAGACAAAATAATGCTGTAGTCTGCAACTTATCTTTGTCCTTGCTCCTCCTTCATAGTCAGGATATTATTTCAAATAAATGTGTAGCCATCTTTATTACTGTTATATTCTGTGACTTGCATTTTTATAGCTTCAGTCTATGAAGCCCAACTCTCAGTGAACTGAGATACTACTATTTGCATAATCACTGCCAGTGAGATATGTACTCTAAATTGTCCATTCCAAGGAATCACTGCAGGGTCATTAAATGCTCTTCAGCATATACTCACAAAAAAGAAAAGCCCATATTATCCCATTTACATACAAAGAATCCTTCTGCCAGTCCATAACTATTCTTTCAACAAATCTGTAGCCAAGCTTATTCTGGGTAATCCTAACAGAAAACATGGCATAATCCAAGTTTTCACTTTTTCTTCTTTACTTGGCAACTCAACACATCATTTACCATACTGCATTCCTTCCTGTTCTTGCATTAAAAAGCTAATTCATTACAAGCATAATAAGCACTCCACAGACAAATATCATCACTTACATGCCTATATCGATAAATAAATTACTTATCAACTAACCCACACTAACCCACATGAATTACTAACTCATGTAGATCTTCACTAATCCACCAACCTAGTAAGTCTTCCCCATTGAAGAACATCCCAAAGCTCTTACAGAAAATTATTAATGCCAAATAAAATATTTACACAAAGCTTATTCTTATTCATCAATAGTAAATCTACATTAGTAGTCATTTTCAAATTCTAGTTAAATTACATTTTAATTTTATCCATAAGGCTGCTGAACTTGAATGCCAGGCATGACCATGAATAATCAGATCAGTATGCCACTTGCTGTGAAGTATCATCTATAGTAATCGCTCTGGCAAATTGCTTCAATGACTGGTACAGTTAGCCTGATTTCTTATGCTGTTACTTTCTGAATGTGCAATAGTCAGGAGTAAGTCACCACTCCATACATGTGCAATATGAACATCATAATATATCATACTACAACTGATGAAGTTCAGTATCTAACCAATCACAATGTGAAGTCATAACCCGGGATCCAAGAAGCTTGGTGCAAGGACAGTTTTAGCCTTGCGCCGAGCGTCCTCACTACAGATGGCACAGCAGAGCCATGTGAATATGTATGAGGGCATGCTGCCGAAACCTCGATGTGCACAGGAAAAGTGTGTGAGTGCAGGGGGCGTGTACAAGTGCTCTACGGAGGGGTAAACATGCCCCGACACTTGCAAAGCCTACTATGTCTACTAGTAGAGCCTGCCCCTAATAGTAAGTCAGTAATTCAGTGTCCGTGGATAGCGAAATGTATGCTAAGCATACAAGAGTGTCCACGAACAGTGAAATAAACTCGAAGTAGTAAACACACAAGCACGTAGTGGAATGTTGAGCCCTGTCCCTAGAACTTTCACAATTAGATTCCCTGTCCTTGTGCCCCTATTATACATTCGAATTGCTGCAATATCGAAGGTGTAAGCAAAGCGCAGTGTGTCTGCGCGTCGCTGCCCTCCACCGAGCGTAGCTTACACATCATATTCATTCAAATAGAGAAAAACATACGGAATCAACGTGTCAATAGTGTAGTGTTTAGAGCATCCGCCTAACAAACAAGCATTCACGGTTCGAGCCCAACAATAGCACATATTTTCCATGTGGAATGAATGTTTTGCTGTAAAACCGACATAAGAATATTGCATGAGATATTTAACTTGAATATCATTCAAGCAAAGTGGCACTGTCATAATGAATAAGGTACTTGTAAGCAGATGTAAGCACAAATAAGCAGCAGTAAACACACAAATACCAGTAAGCAAGTCTGAGTGCACATGCGTGGGTCTAAGAAGTGCCCAGCGTAGGAAATGTATATTAGTATATACAGATATATAATGTATACATATATATATATATATATATATATATATATATATGAAGAAAGAACGACGTAACAATAAAGCATACAAAAGGAATGAAAAGGGAATCAACAGCAACCCCAGTATTATATAGCGCTGTCGGCGTATGTCATATAAAGCTGTGGCAGGAGTGAGCAAAGCACTGCTACTCACACCACAGGCAGGCTATTACCAGTGGGAGTAACATTGTTGATTTGCGAAGTCTACTTTACACACAGGGACTACCCAAAAATTGATAGGATGATTGGCCATCTGACCATTACACAAGCAAGGGCAGGTATGTTCAAGGACTAAATGGTGGGAGAGCCTGAGAATACATGGGTGGGACAACGTACGTGTAGGGCCCCTAATGCTCGGGAGAGGGCAGTGTGTGGAGGTGCGTCATGGCTGTGATAACTAGTGGACAATGGATGGTATGCGTGTATTTTGAACACGGGTGGGGTGGAGGAACTATGGGTATGAAATTATGGAACCAGGTATGCTAGGGTTGGATGGGCTGGTTCTAATTGGACTGCCCCGTGGAGGTCAGCAAGTTCGTTATAAGTATATATGCATACACACATGCAGAAGTACATTCTCTGTAACACATTCATTCCATTTGCAGACATAAATAACATGAATGTGCCCTTACAAACCTCGACAGTAGATAGAATAATAGGTTGTGCAGAAGAGGGACAGGATTAAACAGCTAAAACGCAGAAGTGTGTACAATGTCCAAAGTCAGTGCTGTGCTGAAAATAATCAAATGTGAGGACTGTCCCACACATGGAATCATTCCTGTGATCTGCCTGCTACGGCAACGCCAATTACTAAACCGGTCTATTTGTAAAAGAAATACACCAAACAC
>NC_056731.1:1630271300-1630273800 GCF_019279795.1 Protopterus annectens | reverse complement strand
CCCGGGGATGTAAGTAATATTCCGAAATGGGCATAGCTGACGCCCATACCTCTCAACCCCTAAGAGCACATCTACTGGACAGGCCATAAACCATTGGGGGAACAAGTAGAGACCATACCTTTGAACTGTCCCCAATTTCCAGGAACGTCCCTGATTTCGACTCTGTTTCTAACTCTGTCCCACTTAAACCCTCCTAAAACTAATGACATTTGGAGGAAAGGTGGTGAATTCCATGTAATGAATAACGACAACAATTAAGAGTTATAAACATCATTTACCTCAGAAAATGTGTATGAATTCATATACTCTTGAGTCTGTCAATGTGTCAGGTTAATAGCACCAATAATTTAAATGTGTCCCTGATTCAGTTTGTATTTTTCCCCAGTCATATGAGAGGTCTGTTTGTATTGAAGAGTGTCAGTTCCCATGTATTAGCCAGATGGGTGCAGATTGTAAGAGGAACACACCAATAATATGAATCAAACTCTGGACAGGCCACGGATTCCGTACAGTCGAACTGCATGCTGTCGCCTAATAGGCGGCCATTCCCAATACTGTAGGCATGTAATCCGATGTAATAGACATCACAAGGTAATATTGTAGTCCTCACTCCCACCCAGGGGTGTGAGTGTCAGATACAAACACCAAATGCAGTGCATTTGCAAGTGCAGGAGCAAGCGGGTGTAAGCCTGTTTGGCCGCCTGTATGTGAGTATTACACTGGTAAAGCAATATAGAGGCTAACTGAGTGTAAGAAACTGTAACCAGAGGTTAGCATTGCTTAGCACCGCTCCTGCTCACAACTGCTTTAATGTGCCTTAATCACTCCGTATCCAATGGCCTTGCTCTGCCCTGCAACAAAATAAACGGCCTCTGCAAGGCTCGAAACCAGGTCCCTGCACACATAGCTTTTGTGATTTACCACTAAGCCATGGCAGATATACAGACATCGGACCTTATCACAAACATATCATCCAGCGCAGTCATCAAACAGTATAGGAAATGTATTCTATCATATAGATGTATGTGTGAGTGTTTGTCCAGAATATAGATACATACATATATATAGATATATCAAGAACATCCCATGTGACAACAAAGCATTACAAATGAATGAAAAGGGAAACACCAGCAATGCCTGTATTATGTAGTTGTGTTGTCCTATGTAATATTAAGACTCCCTCAGACAGACATGTGTCATTCATACTTGCAAACATTTGTACATTGGCCATATACATCACTCTCTGCATGTTATCTACATTAACAAAACAGTTCCTGCCCAATCATTATGTGAGAACAGTACTCTTGCAAGGTGCTGTGTGCAACATCATCATCATGATAAAGGTAAATGGGGTAACCATAGAGGGACCGGTAGTGTTGCGTGTATAATGGGGTCGTCCGCATCATGTGTACCTGGAACATTTAGGAGTCATGTGCATACTAGGATCTTGCACCTGAGACAGGGATGAGGACACCTGGAGTATGTCGTGATGCATATTAAAAGGGTTACATGTGTCCAGTGGACACGTGTATGAAATGGACAGCTATGTATGGGGCAAATGTTGTTCTAGGAACCGATTGTCCTTTTGTTTCTGTAGGGTGAGAGTGGGATGTGGGGGAAGGAGAGTAGGTATGCTCGTGGAGGATAGGTAGGGTAGGATGACAGACAAGACAGCATACAGGGTCGGTATATATCACACATGGGGGGATACACCTCGGATGGGGAGGGGTGTTCGGCATTCACAAGCCCATGAGACCCCAGATGGAAACAGTGAAGCGGAGGTCCCCAGCCATGGGCAGCCACCACTGCACCAAAACAGCTGCAAAGGTGGTAATGCTGGAGGCTGTCTAGGAGGGGCAGCCTCACCCTGTAAATGTGACACTCTGCCCTTGAGCTGGCATATCTGGCCTCGAAACCCCTTATTGAGCCCCCTACACATCATATCTGGGACTGTACGACAGCGGACATGTTCCTGTCTGGACCTGATCCCAGGGGGGACAAGCCCCATCCTCAGTGGCGGTACCACCAGAAGGTGGTGCAGAGCCAACAGAGGTGGAGGTCCAAGACTGGGCCCCAGATGCGCTGGTGCCTAGTGCCATGGCCAGCTGAAATGGGACAGGAGGTTCTGCCGGGACCTCCAAACCCATACAGCCTATGGTGTTGCAGTTTAAACACAGATATGGCTTAGTAATAGTCAACAGCATTCAGGATTACTTACAACAGCATGCATAGATATGACCATCAACCCAACACAACAGATGGTATACATTTGCAGAGGGAGCACAACACATGCATATATACTGCATGACATCTGTACAAAGTGTAGAAGACTTGTGACTGCAAGCTATGAACAGTGGCCCATTATTGGCATGTCACTGAGAACCCCAGACAGTGTCTGACTTACCACTGTTTCATGTGACATATGTCCAGTCAGGGATGCAATGGCAGTAACTCATCACTATCGCTGTGTACTGGCTGCAACCCTCACACTATGCTCCTG
>NC_056731.1:1630206300-1630266300 GCF_019279795.1 Protopterus annectens | reverse complement strand
GCCTCTTCAGATTTCAAAAACTCATTGTGTCAACCACATTTAAATACTTGCCATTAAACAATATAATATAACTACTTAATTGCTTAATTAATTAATCAAACAAAATGGTGTTCTAATCCTAACTTAGTCAGGTAGAAGCATATATAGAGAGAAGCATGTGTCACATATATATAATGTAAATGTAAATTATTGTTATACAGAATATATACAAAAATATATAAAACCAAATATATGAAAATAAATATATACATAAAATAACCTCTTCAATGTAAATCATAATATTTATAACCAAATACGTATCGAACTACACTGGAAGTGTTCAATACCAGCATTTAAAAATATAAAAATAAACAAATAGGGCTCTCTTAAAAATATATGTAAGAAACGTATCATAAAATATATGTATGCATATATGTATTAAAGGTACTTATACTATTTAAAGTTCTTATATAAACATGTAGCATATGTAGAAGATATATTAAAATATGTGTTGTTTTCCTTATACAACACTAACCACAGAAAAAATATATAAAAATGTAAATAGATGGATAAAACATATTAACAGAGCATTCATTATGACATCCTACATTATGACATACTCACTGTGATGTTAATGAAAAAATATGACAATAAAACTAACTGATATCAAAGACTACTACAAAGTAAAAATAATAACAATGATGTTACACCTGTCTGTTCATAGCCTATAGGGTTTTTTATGCAGGCTTTTTGACATATCCCACTCTTGTGGTTCGTTCTTTCTTATATCATTCATAAAATCTAATAGAACAAAATATCAATAATAATGTATATACCATAACAAGCATGGAATTATATACATATTTGTATGTGCGGCTACATGAACACATATCAGATCTAGAGTGAGTATATCTAGATACGTGCCTCAAGAATTGGTTTAATGCTAATGTACTGATTCAGCCCTGGTTCTGCATGTGCTCTCATCTTAAAAATCCATTCAAGCTCAACAGACTCCAAATGGTTTAGGTTACTACCCCCCCCCCCGTTTATTATGCAGTACCATCTGTAGTACTCTAAACCTAAAAGTATGGCCAGCATGTGAGCTAACATGCCTGGCTAAAGCATTTTGAGAATTCATCTTCCTTATATCATATACATGGTTATATATTCTGTCCTTTAGCCTCCGCGTTGTCATGCCCACATAAAATCCTGTACATTTCGTACACGTAGCTAAGTATATTAAGTTCTTACTATTGCAGGTGGCATAAAATTTAGGATTAAATTCAAATGTCATGGTAGGATGAATGAAACATTGTTCAGCTGCTATATATCTACACATATTGCTTCTCGTGCAACAATAGGTACCCATTTTCCTTATATTAAATACATTAATTCTATCTATCATATGTTCTTTACATAGTAGCCTTTTTAAGTTCTTACTGTTTCTATAATTAAACCTGGGTTTATGTCCTACTATACTCAACATTTTAGCATCCATAGTGAGTACGTTCCAATGCTTACTTATTATATCTATTATTTTCTTGTTATCATTAGTGTATCTTGTAACAAACGGAGTTATGGTATCATATCTCCCTTTATTTCCAGTGTTTACATAATTAATTGTAACCTTAATATTTTCGTTTATATTATCTATTGTAGGATATCTAACTTTATTAATCATAGAGTCATTATATCCTCTATCTAGGAACAGGGTATGTAAATCATCAAGCTGTTCTAGGAACAGGGTATGTAAATCATCAAGCTGTCTTTCTAAATCCGAACTCCCTTTACATAGTCTATGTATCCTTATAAACTGCCCCTTTATTACATTGGGAAGACATGTCTAGGGTGCATGCTACTATAACATAAGAGTGTATTCTTCCAGCAAGGTTTTCTATATAAGCTGGTAGAGAGACCGCCATCCATCATCCTGGTAATTTTAACATCTAAAAAACATGCTTCATTAGCTGAAACTTCTGAAGTAAATCTCAGGAAGTCAGTGGTAGACTCTAAAAAGTTAATAAAGGATAGGAGGTCTGCCATGCTTCCTTTCCAAAACAGTAATATATCATCTACAAATCTCTTATATAGTAACACCTGTTGATAATATGCATTGTTGAACAAAAATTCCCTCTCCCAAAAATGTACTACCAAATTCGCGTAAAAATTTGCACAGGGGGTGTCCATTGCTACCCCCCACTTTTGTGCATAAAATTTATCACGATACATAAACACATTATTGTTAAGGATAGTGTCCAACAGTGCACATATCAATATCCTGTTCATTAGTTACCCCTTCTGTTATTAACAGCATCCTTCTAACTGCTTCTATGCCGTAGTCGTTCGGGATAACAGTAAATAGATTCCTTACATCTAAGGTTACCATTAAATACGGAACATCTTTAAAATCATTCTTGATAACAGATAAATCATGAATAAGCTGATAACTATCTTTCAGGATAGTCGGAATATTTCGAACAATGGGTCCTAATATACTTTCTATGTATTGTGATATTTTTTCAGTGACCCATCCCTCACCAGCTACTATAGGCCTCATGGCACACAGGTCAGTATATATGCACATCATACTGGTTTTCTACCTGACACTTGTATGTGGCCCATAAATTATATGTCTGTGTCTGTGCTGTGTGATACACATGCATGCATGTACATGAAGTACTGGCATATATATGTTACGTATACACATTCATGCATGTGTGGACATGACAGACGATAGGTTACCTGGGTTGCACAGGCAGATGCTACCTACAGCATGTGTCACACACCTTGCTGCCCTGAAAGGCATACATTGATAGCAGGTTGTGAACAGTGGCATGTGCAAGTATAATATGTGAGCCACCTTATGTAATGGTACTGAGGTGCAGGTGTCAAGATGACCTCTTCCGACTGTATTAGTAGTTGTCATTATTAGCAGGACTGCTACCCTAAGTATATCTCACATTGGTCATATACACAAGTTCAGCCGCTGTCTGTCACCTCACATGGGGCATTTGCTACCAAGCACATTAATGTCACGAGCAGTGATGTCATGGTACGGGTGGCAACTGGTAGACCAAAACAATGAGCCAATGTCCTCTGTTATTATGAGGTTGTCCAGTGTCTGTCATTCCGGGCTGTCATGACCGAACAACGAGCCTTCAACACAGAGCAAATTCATCCATGTTACACGTTTGTGTGGATAATACCTAGGTCACATTTACCCATATAGCCACATTCCAAGGCAAATGTCCTACACACAGAAGTAGCACCCTGACACCTACATGACAATTGCATTGGATGCTTATGCTAACCCGCGCTAGATGTATGGCTTTAGTAATCCATTTGCTCAATGTAGAACCTACAATGGGGAATACCGACATCTGTGCAGTGAGGAACACCTGGCTGAAGGCTCTGTAGTGCACAATTGCACTACCACCATATAACTCTGATCCAGACATGTGGGCCATAACAATGGTATGGACTATACCAGGTGGTGGTGTACACATATTCATAAAGGCTACTCGCATGTAAAGACCACTACTCCGACATAACGCATCACAGATGAGTCAGGTACAGGTAACAGTGGCAAATGCTGCATTCTAGGTTGTATCCTCATATACATCCACCACCTTGTTCCCAGACTACCAACACACATCATATGTGGTATGACATAGTATGGTAGACCTCCAGATAACCCTCGATTGGTGGACTGTACCTAGGCCTACATCAGCTGTGCAAAGTACCCATGTACAGACACAGCTGCATAATGTGTTATGCAATGCAGTAATACCACTGTTTGTAACTAGCTCAGTTGTACACATACCAGGGTCCCTCAGATGTTGTCAGCATTAACATGGTCGACTGTTGCTGTACACCAGTAAACAACACCCTCATGGTTGGATATGACCTAACCGTACCTGCCCTGGATATGTACATCCCACACTCGTACAACATAAATTACATTACCATAGCTTTGTTTTACATTTCTACATACAGGTGGCTACAGTCATTACACACATGCACATGGCAGATAGCATGCTAACAGCACATAAGGTTCAATATCTATGTTGACAGAGGTAATATCCCCTCTCTACTGGTCACCCATGACATCTGTCATATCATACAACACCCCATGTGGCATGTATGTCTTTAGACATGTCGACCTAATGCAGTGCCTACAAACATACCCAAATAACAGGACCATAGGACCTACCCAAAGCCTGTATTAACAGGCTCAGAGAAATCCAGCTCTGCACTGTATGTTCCTGAGTAGTCACAGATGATATGTTCATGACATGTACAGCCATGCGTGGCCACAGCTCCTACATATACTCCATGTCAACAATTGCAAGCCATGCATGCTGTGTGCTGTCTGCACATTAGCCTTAGTACCACAATAGCCAGTACATGCTGGGGTGAGATGTTTACAAGCCACAGACCTCACACATGCTTGAACGAGTGTACTGCCTAGCTATAACAGAACACATTGCTGGCACTCTTCCAGTACACCTGAGGTATGTGTGGCAAATATGATGTGCTTACTGTTGACCATTACAGTGCCCCGGCTTCACCATGGCACTGTCAAGTAACAGTTTGTAGGAGCATGACATGGAATAATGCTGTGTGTGTCACGCTATGTGTTGTAATATATGTACACTTGGCTACTCAGTGAAAGTGGTGGTATCCTACCAGTACATGAATACAACATCCATTATGGTATAATACTCGGCTATGTTTCACATATGGCGTGGGGAAGGTGTGGAATGTATCGTCTTGACCTGCTAGTGCACATACTGATGTAGACCGCATATGTGTACATGTATTGCTGTTTGTGTAGATTTCATGTGTGTGCAGTGTCTGATGTCTGAAGGTGACTGTTGTCTTAGTACATCATGCTGTTGCAATAGAGCCTCAACGTTACCAACTGTATATGGTGATATGCTCTAAGTACAGTAAGCCATACATGAGGTATGGACAGATATGTGGACATGATTACTAAGTGGTGGGGCATCTTTGCAGATGAATGATTACTGAGGACAGCTCACTGGTGTGTTACAACCAGTCCTACAATAACCTGTGTACCTGCTGAGGTCAAGTTTTGTTAATTGAAGTGGAGGACAGACAATGTAGAATGCTGTAAGGCTGACACCGAAGGCAAACCCCATGGCACCTGTAACAGTAATACCTCCCCTGTGCATATATTGTGCATATATCAGCACAGTTGTCAAAGGAAATAGTCAGTAAGCATGTACTGGATGCAATAGTGCTGTACTACCTATCATGAGATAGGCAGGTGTTTGATTCACAGTACTGGCATGTGTGGGTGTGTGTCCATATATGTCACGTATGGTTGGGTATACATCCCACATGTTATCACTCTCCTGAACACTGTTGTTGACACCAGTACAGAGGGAAGTGTAGAAAGAAAGGCATAGGCAGGTGGTTAAACCTCACACATGTAAAATGTCTGTATGTGTGTGACATAGGTGTATATCTTTGTGAATGTCAGTGTGTGTGTGTGTGTGTGTGTGTGTGTGTGTGTGTGTGTGTGTATATGGCTGTCCAGTTCCTGGAGTGAGGCTGTATTTTATCATAGTGAAATGTTAATGCCCCCTCCCCCCATCCACTTAAAGCAGTCAATCATCCCTGTTGATATCATCAATCGTAGACTGGCATACTAACCACCTGTTAACATGTACACACTGGGGTGTGACCTGTTATTACATAGCCTACTGATGGACCCCCCTCCTCACATACACTCACTGCACTGTAGTATCCCTGTCGATGTCCTCGATCTTAGGCCATTCCAACTACCTGTACATGTGTAATCTCTGTGGAACGTATTGTAATTGCGTAGTACTATAATGATGATATGCACATAGGCAGGGGTTCTCATCCGAACACTGGCAACTGTGTGTGTGTGTGTGTGTGTGTGTGTGTGTGTGTGTGTGTGTGTGTGTGTGTGTCAGAGTGTGTGTTACTGTGTCTGAAATCCCCGAGTGTGTGGGTGTGTCTTGTTTGCATGCTGTTATGGCAGTGGGTATTACTGCTTCCCAATGAGATGCCACTATTTCCACTGGCCTTTACCCTTGTCATCCAGCATACCACTCTTTTACCCACTCCGTGCTCCAGGTAACTATACCTGTGATGTCACCCACTATGAATGTGACGGCTCTGAACACAGTAGCTTACTACACAGCTATCATGCTCTTGGATCATTAGAACAGTAAATATAATTGAAACATGGGAGAAGATAACTGTGATGTGGAAGCTACAAAGTGCATGCAGGTATTGTCATACTGCCCTGTGGGTAGTCAGCATGTACATATGGGACTCCCGCAAACACCAACATCCCCCGGCACATGCAACTACACCTGAAAGAGGACGGCAGAACGTCAAGATCAACATGTTGTTAGTGTTGTTACACATGATGCATACTGTCAAATGTACAAAATGCATTCTAATACTGCAATACATGGTATGTCTGCTGCCTGTCAACACTACTCAACAGTATTAATCTACAATTGTCTACCTAGTATGTTCATCCTGTGCATCAGACCATATGAACATGTCCCTGCACCGATGGTGTGGATGACAGGGATGCGCCACAGGCATCATCATATGCACAGGGTGATAATGTTTGCCAGAGGCCTAGGCTGTGCCATTGGATGAAATCATGCGCGTGTGTAAAGGCCTGTGATATCATTGGGCGTGTGTGGATGTTCTGCGTATGTGTGTTGAGGTGCCCTACATTTGTTTCCAGTGCGTGTATGCATGCACACAGGTCTGGCATGTGGCTGGCCTACACAGGGGTAATATTGACAGCTGCAGATTGTACAAGGCAGGTTTCACAGTTCATGGTGTACGGCCACGGCCATGTGACCTGCGCCTGCCAGGGGTTGCACGGGCACTACCAGGCAGAGGTCCAGATCGGGTACCGTCTGATGACACATGTCCACTGGAATCATGTCCCTGTTGGGACCATCCAGGACCACGTGCATGTGGCCTGCTGTGTACTGGTGTGGACTGCATAGCACTAGCAGCACTGCTGCTACTACCACCACTATGGGAGTGGGCATGTGCAGTAGCATGTTCACGTAGACCTTCACCAGGCCTCACTCCCACCAGATGTTCCAGCACAGACATTCCACGCTCGAGGATTGACATGCCATGGTCAAGGACTCCCACCGTGCCACCCAATCATCTATTGAGCACATCTGCAAAATGATGGTGAGCATTTGCAAGTGCCTGGATGTTGTCAGTTAATGAATGGACAGCAGCCCTCTGAAGCCTCAGACCGTCTCTGTTGTGCCATTTAACAAGTGCCTGTGCCTCCATTATAGCCCAAAACATGCGTCTGGTGACTCCAGCTGATGTGCTTGGTCTCACAGGGGCAGTGTCGGCCAGTGGTCCTCCTATGAGCAGTGCTGGGCACATGCCTGTGTGGGACTTCACCAGTCTGTTGACTGGGATCATGGTGTGCAGGCACACCTTTCATAGTCAGCACACTTCCCTGTTCCGTGCTACCACCCGCCAACTGTCCTTCCTCTATGGACGGTGGTGATTGGGTACATGCAGGCAGGGTAACTGTGTGCGAGGATGAGGGGGGTGACAGGTGGAATGGCAACCAATGGCACAGATTCAGCCCCTGACAACCATGCCTGTGCCTCAATCATACTGTCATCATCACTGCTAGAGTCTGTGGGGACACTAACATCAAGTGGACCACAGGAGGGCAATGCACCTACATCAACACCTGTGAGGGGAAGACAAGAACTGTACATTACAAGTTATACCAGACACACACAGGCAGACAGAGACACACATGGACAAGACAGGCAGAGACACACAGACAGACTCACACAGTCAGACAGACACAGACACACACAGACAGACACATAGACACAGACACACAGAGAGACACACAGACAGGGACACACACAGACACACACACACACACAGACACACATGCTACATGCAGGTGATATGGCAGATGGCATTCAGCTTAGACAATTATAGTTTCAGTTTAGGCAATTATAGTGGTAGTTGTCATATATCCCTGAATTGCACACAACAGCATGCATGTGGTATAGGAGATGGCACGCACCTTACATAATTATAGTGGTGGTTAGCATACATACCTGTATTGCACCATTTGTGTTAGTAGCCTATGTCCCATACCTGCAACACAATGCATGCACTTTGCACTATTGCACTGCACTGCCATGGTGGGTGTAACATACACCACATGTTAACAGACTATTGCTAACCTTTGTACATCTGCCACTGATGCTTTGTGTTGGCCACCGCCTCTATGTGTGAGGACATGAGCAGTAGGGTATGCCGACTGCATACTATGTTTGCCTGAGCCCTAGCTTGCATATCTCCCCCAAAGCAGTGCATGTCTGTTCAACATTATTCCGCCTACCCCTGAGCTGAGAGTAGACATTGTGCATGTGGCTGTACACACGTTTGACATGGCTGTCCCTACTTTCCAATGGTGCCACAGACCAGCACAGGTTTACAGTACACTGTCCTGCTGTGTGGTTTACAGTACACTGTCCTGCTGTGTGGCATATGACCTTTCCAATCACATGTAGTATGTCATGTCTTCTGCTGACGTGTTGAATGACATGCATACATGTGTAACACAATGGTGTCCTTTCCAATCTACAGTATGGTAATGGTGTCTCAATGCAGGGACGTGTTATACTAACATGGGCCTCTAGCTGATGCAATGCTGTATGTCCACCCTACAAATATGCAGGGATATACTGCACATTGAGCTGATGTGCATAGCCATTGCAGGGCATCATGTGGCTTCACAATTACTATACAGTGTGAGCTACTGACACAGTTCATAGCCATGACTATGTTCACATACAATACATGTCTAATGTGGAATGTGACCCACGTCACCGAAGTGTATACACAATAAACCCTAATGTGGAATGTGTGACACAGGTCATAGAAGGGTATACGGATGACACCCCTGCACATCTGCAGCCATATTACTGATACCTGGCAAATATGCCCACACATGGATAACTTACAAGTGCTCTATGTCCCACATGCCATCTGTGTACCTCACACACATGAGGAGCAGGCATGACAGTGATGTCTGACACCAGCAAGGTGAATGTACTGTATCTGTAGCTTGATGTGGATTTATGTGTATGTTGTGCAACACATGTATGTATTTGGATACTGTATAGGTGAATGCTTCCATGTCGTGACACACTCCAGATGTTCAAGACATGTTATGTGATGGTTTCATGTTATGCCTACACAATCTGTGCACAGGCCTGTATGATGTTTAGTGTTTCACATCTGCAATATCACCATTACACAAAGGCCATAGTTGTATTGTGTTGAGCCAATGTACAACAGGGTGTACACATATATACATCACTTCTACTGTGTGTGTTGCTTCATGTCTCTGGCCATCCTCCATGGCCATGTGTACACATGTTCAGTCCAATGGTTGTGATGGCCATCTTATTTCACATGTCAGTGTTATCCCATATGACATACACCCATAGATGTCATATACTCCACAATATATCGACATATACTATCCCCCCTGTTATAGCACATACTTGTTGGACCAATCCTGACACTGACAGTGGCTTGAAGCGAATTGGTGAGTTCCAAGCCCATATCATTCCTTGTGGTGTGTGTGGAGTGTGCCGTGTGACCTACAGCAGTACACACACAGAATACTACAAGCATTACTACTGCTCAACAATACATCGCTACAAGATAGCTATTTCCACTATATGCATTGATTACACTGTAATTCTTACAGTCCAGGTACTACATACACAGACATACTACATGTTATACATAGTAATCAGAGGTGTTATTAACTAGTGTAATACTCATTTTCGGTTCATCTTTCAGTGTTTTGTACTGTCCTACAGGTAGATACAGATGGTTTGAATGTGTGACAAGGCAACCTTTTATAGTTACAGATCAGTAACGTGCTATCCCGATGGCCAGTTGGTGTTCCTAAGTAGCTAATTACATGCACATCAGCTGCGCTGCTACTGTCTTAGCCAATACCATGGCTACAGTGGAGTATAATTGAGTACTCCACTTTGGCGTTGTCCCTTTGCCTTACTTGTGAGGAAGACAGCATGGAAGTTTTGTTTGGAATCTATTGCAACAGCTGTATGGTGACAAACAGTAATATATTGTGTGTAATGCCTAGAGGAGTTGGTCTAAATGTGAGTACTGCTGTTATATTTCTGAACATTGCTACTTGTGCAGGGTTTGTCTGTACCTAATACTTCTACATATGTTTCAGTCTGGCCAGGTTGTTTGACTAGCTCATGGCTGCATAGGTATGCATATAATGTTATGGGGTTTACAGTGTGCTTACCAGACATATTTAGTTTGGTGTTACTGTGTATCATACTGTGCTAATAATCAGTACTCTGTAAAACTTCCTGGTGTACGAACCTTTCAACCCTCTGAAACGGGATTAGTTCATAAAAACACTGTTACATCAGCAGCTGTTCAATTGTATAACGGCAACTATTTCACATAGGGCCATTCTAGTGTGTCTGTGTCCAGGTATGTTAAGGTTTCAGCAGATGTTGTACAGTAGTTGCATAATTGGCTATGGTATGACAGTATGTATTGATGTAATTATTTCAGTTGTAGGGTAGATGTTGGTGGGTGTACATAGCACATGCAGGTGTGTAGGAACCCCTTTTTATACAATGTCTATATGTGTGTGGGTGTTCTTTCCCTATGTGAACACCTATCCCTTAGTGGACTAATACTATGGTAATTGCAGGCTGATTCATTAAGGCACTATTAAATGCTTCCTGTATAGCATGCGGGTACTGTTAGTCCTTGAATCCTTTTGGCAATACATCGGAATGTAATAAAGATTTGCAAAATGAAAGCTGTCTATGTAATTCTATCATGGATATTTGCAGTCATTGCAGTTGTGTTGGTGACTGTGTCCATAGAACATATTTGTAATAGTGTATTGGCATATACTCTTCATATGTTATGTTCATATTGTTTGGGGGGGGGGGGTGGAATGTGGGATTGCTATGGTCCATGTTATACTCAGATATGACCACTTTGGATGCTGTCTACAGACATGTATGTGTGTGTGTATATATATAAATATATATATATATATATATGTGTGTGTGTATATGTATATAGATATATACATTATTGCACACTTTAATCTGTACCTCCATAGATGTGTAGATGTTTTTAACCTATCTATGTATCTACATATATATGTAGACCTGTATATATCGACATGTTTCTATGTATCTCTCTCTCTCCATATATATATATATATATATATATATATATATAAGCATACACCTTTAATTGGGTACATGGCGGGTTGGTCTATTTCAACACATTCCTCCCTTTTGTGTTTTAACCAGTCTGCATACACAACTGGAATAGGTACATCCCAGGTAGCTTAGTGTTAGGTTACTCTGAGGATGGAGTACATGGTTGCGGGTTCTACTACTGGAAGGTGTTGTTATTTTACCTCTCAGAGTAGGCACTGGTAGGGAAAGTGTGAATAATGCACATTTACGTGGTTGTGAGCAGGTTTGCCTGTGATCTGTGTGACGTTAAGCAAAGATCAAACGTGTGAAGCTCTTCTCCATTTACCGTGTTTCAGCGCCGCTTACCGTTGCGCAAACACATGGAAACCCGCTTACAACTGCTTAAGAGTGCTTTAATCCACCTGCATCCAGAAGCCCTTATTCTGGCCCTCAAAATAACCTAACAGCCCTTGCAGGTCTTTAACCCGGGACTATGAACACCACAGTCACTGACTTTACCACTAAGGCATCTGCGATATGTACGAATGTTATGGTGTTTAGAATATACATTGTACTACAGACATTCCTCACTACTGAAAACAAATGTGACAGTCAGTTGGTGTACATAGCCAGCACACACATCCATGATAATGCCCTGGGCATTGCACACGACCTGGCAGTTGATGGAGGGGTATCCCTTGTGGTTTATGTAGAGCCTACCCTGCTCACCGGGTGGTGACTTGATGTGTATGTGCGTGCAGTCTATTGTACCCAGTACCTCCAGGTATTCTGCCACACGGTGGAAGAGACGCATATTGCTGGCCAACTTCTCCTGCGTTCGGGGGAAGTATATGTGCTCATTGGCTTGTGGTAACATGGCATCCAGGAACTGGTGTAGTACCCCGGATGCTGATGCCTGTGAGATACCCATTATATCCCCAGTTGGTCTTTGAAAGGTACCTGTAGCTAGTATTCTCAGGTATTGAGTGTTCTTACACATACCTTCCTATCCACTGGGATGGGTTCCCCTCTGTTTGTTCTGGCCCAGCTCCACAAGTTGATGTAGGGTGTCCCTGTCCACCCTGTAACGCTCTACTATCTCCAGATCATGTAGCCCCTGGTAAGTTACCCTGGGTCTGAACACTCTCCTCTTCCTCTGGTGCCTGCGGTGGTCGTGTGAATCATCCTCCACACCACCGTCAGTCTCCAACACATGCTGGTGGATCAAAGCTATGGCAGCCCCTAATATGTACATAATAAAAGTTCCTTGTCTGTATACACAACTGGTGCAGAGTGTATGGGAATACACAAATGTGTGTGAGGTGCATTCACAATTTATAGTATTGTGCTATGGATGCTGCTGATGTAAGCGGGTGTGTATGAACTATTCCAGCTGCTGCATGTCTTAATTATGGGTTTTGCAATGAGTACTGCAAGTGTGGGGCCTTTACTGTGGAGATCTACTTGCCTGCCTTGATTAATCTGTTGCCCTTTAATTTACTTTTAGACCTGGATCCCCTCCCATTATCAGGCATGCATCCACCTGCCGTCTTTCTTGTTTTGTACTTTCCCTACCCAGTCATGGTGAAATGTGCCTTGTAGCGGATATTCTGCATATCACCTTAGATGTTCTTCGTGTTTCACTGTTGCAGTCATTATATTTGGGTAATCTGCTGGCAGGTTGCCCTCAGTCGGCCCGAATAACAAAGTCTTGGGTCCTGTGTCGGTTGCTGTCTCCTCTTCCATGACGTCAAGTCATCAGGGGTATAAAACATGCAGCCGATGCCATTTTAATCCGTCTTTCTTGCCGCGCGGTGCCCGAAGCAGAAGCAGTTCGCAAGTGCCGGTTGGCCGACTCCTGAAATTTTCATATTCGAGTTTCAGAACCGAAGTCTACAAACTAAAGCTAAGTACCCCATTGGGGAAACTTTTTCTTGCTCCTTACCGATGTCAGTAAAAGTTAATAATTGCATTACTTGTGGAAAGCAAATACCTCATAAGGATTTTCATCTGTACTGTATTCTTTGCCTGGGCCCTGATCACAATGTGCCTTGCTGTCGGTTTTGTGTTAAATTTAACCAACGCACTATTAAGCGTCAGTATATTTTTGCTTCTAAATATTTTGGTTCAAGATTCAACTCCCCTGAAATGTCATCGGTTAGCAATCCGACTACTGGAGTTCATAAAAAACACAAAGAAAAAGACAGAGACAGACCATCGAGGTCCAAAACCAATGACGAAGCTTCTCCTAAGCCAGTCGCCGGTTCACCAGTACTCAGTGAGGCACCTTCGCAGCCCCTGATTCCCACTACTTTTGAGTCGCAGGCCTCTACCGAGACCCATTCGGAGTCTGGTATGCCGTGAGATTCGCAAAGTATTGAAACCGCAGATGTCTCTCCCTTGGATGGGTCCAGAGCCGCTGAGCAGGCACCGGCTTATGAGGGTGTTTTCAGGCCTCAACATTTTTACATTAAACCGATGCCAGCAACAAAACCAAGGTCAAAAACAACTTCTACGTCTAAAAAACTGACGCATGAGCCACGTGCTCAGGTGCCTATGCCTAAAAAACAGATGATCAAAATGGCTGAGAATTTCATTACCTTGATCATGGGTTTGGCAATACCACCTGTATTAGACATTGTTGATGATGTGTTCTCGGAATCAAGCATGGCTCCTGATTCCCTGCCTCTAGCTCCTAGTAAGCCAGACAGATATTACAGGGTTCCTGACTCCCACAAATTTCTTTTCAAAAATCCTGCTGCTAATCCTGAAACTATTTCTCAGGGTCCCAAGGGTGTTAAGGCTTCTACAGCCAAAAATCCTACCCCTTCGGATAGAGATTCCAGGGTGCTGGATAGATGGGGTAAGAAGGTTTATATGTCTGCAACCTTGGCAATCAGGGCTTTAAACTGCCAGTTTCATATGCTTAAATATCAACAGCATATTATGGGCTTACTGAAACAGAAAATTATGTTGATTTCTGATTGTGTGGAAAATAGAGTTACAGGATTTATTGCATTCAGCAGAACAGATTGGAAAGAATACTTTGCAATGTGGTTTTGATTCCTTGAAGGCCTCCTGTAGGGCCGCCGTTACTGGATCTGTGATTAGTAGGCATCCCTGGCTCAAGCTGCAAAATCTGCCTGATCATGTTAAAGCTAAATTGTTGGATGCCCCTTTGCAGCATGATACTCTGTTTGGTAATAAGGCAGAAGAGATTTTAAAGAAAATGGAAGACAAAGCTAAATCCATGCAAACTGTAAAAGATTACTTGCAAGTGCAGCCACCCAGGTTCAGTAGACACTGGCCTACTAAAAATCGGTCCTTTCCTGTGTCCAACAGAGCCACTTAGGGCAAACCCAGGCGCTCAAAAGGCTCCAGATGTCAATCACAGGGTTCTCACAGGTCAAAGCAATGGGGTGCCTCCACCTCCAAATCTGGAGGAAACGAAGCACAACCCTACAGTAAGCAATCTCAATGATTTTCCTCTACCATCTCCAAGCACTTATCTTTTGGCAGCCCCCTTGGGGGGGAAACTAGCACTTCATGCTCAAAATTGGCAGTTAATTACCCTGGACAAGTGGGTATTAAACATAGTATCCCAGGGGTGTAGATTTTATTTCCATACTTTGCCAATTCCAAATGGATGGCCGGATCTGCCACAAAACCAGTGGGCAGAGGCCCAGAAACAAGTCATGTCCCTCATGGATATGGGGGCTATTCAACCGGTACCAGAAAAGGAAAAAGGACATGGATTTTATTCTTGACTTTTCCTGACACCCAGAAAAGACAATTCATGGCTTCCAATACTGGACTTATCGATTCTAAACACGTTCCTGGACATTCCAAAATTCAAAATGCTGACTTTACAACAGCTACTGCCTATGCTAGACAAGAATGCTAGGTTAGTAACTCTAGACTTAAGAGGCATACCTGCATATCCCAATAAGGGAATCATGAAGAAGATACCTCTGCTTCAAAGCAGGTTTTTTGCTTTACCAATTCTCTGCACTGCCCTTTGACTTATCTACTGCACCCAGGGTCTTTACAAAGTGCCTGGCACCAGTAATTGCATTTTATCCTTATCTGGACGATTGTCTCATTCAAGCAGAGGACAAGGACACTCTACTTCAACATCTGGCATTTGTAAAAAGGCTTCTAGCATGCCTAGGGTACACCATAAACGAAAAGAAATCACAACTGGTACCCCCTCAAATAATTACATTCCTGGGTGCAAGCTTGAATACAACTGCCCAGATGGCTTACCTCACGCCAGACAAACAAAGGCAACTGACAACATACTTCAAACAAATGGCAACAAAAACCCAGTTATCTGCAAGACAAATTCTGCAGGCTTTGGGGTTCATGGCATCCTGCATTTTACTAATTCCATATGTATGCGAGACTGCATATGAGGAAACCTCAATGGTACCTAAAAAGTTTATGGAGTCAACATTGTCACAGCCTGGAAACAATGATTCTTCTCATTCCCTGCCTACAACAGGGGTTTCTTTGGTGGACAGAGACATGTCACCAAAACAAGGGACTGTCATTCACTCTACCCCCTGCCACCCAAACCCTAACTACAGACGCATCAGACTATGCTTGGGGGGGCCCACCTGGCAGGGAGATGCATTCAGGGCAAATGGAGCCCAAACCAACTGCATCTGCATATCAACCAGAAAGAAATGCTAGCTGTTCAGAATGCTTTGACAGCCTTCAAGGACTTACTTCATCCAAGACAATTACTGAGAAAGATGGACAGCATCACAGTTATGTGGTACATAAACAAGCAGGAGGGTACACATTCCTACCCCCTTTGCAGACTAGCCATGGCCTTGTGGAACGCAGCCTTGACTTACCGAATACATCTTCAAGCTTAATTCCTGCCAGGAAAGCAAAATACTCTGGCAGACGACCTAAACAGAAATCTTATGTACCCGCACGAATGGAAACTGGATCCACAAATCTTCAGCATCTTAACACACAAGTGAGGGAGCCCAGACATAGATCTGTTTGCCTCTCCCCAAAACTATCAGTTGGACAAATTCTGCACAAGAACTCATCACAAAAAAGCATGGACACTGGATGCTCTATCCTTCAGCTGGAAAAATCTGTCAGTCCATGCCTTTCCCACTCTGCCTCTACTCTCCAAGATCTTACTAAAAGTCAGACAGGAAAAAACAAAAATGATCCTAATTGCTCTGAACTGGCCTCGCCAGCACTGGTACCCACTTCTAAGGAATATGGCACACCTTCCTCCGTGGTACTTACCTCAAACACCTCATCTACTGTCTCAGCAGAACTATCAAATTCTGCACACTCCGCTCCAAACTCTGAATCTTGCAGCATGGCTAATCAACTAATTATTCAAACCACATCTCTCAGTAAATCTGTGATGGATGTCAGTTTGGAAGCCAGAAGGCCTAGTACTAGAAAATCTTATGCTGATAAATGGAAGAGATTCTGTGCTTGGAACCAAGCACAAGGAATAGACACAGCAAAGCCCAATATTCCTCAGATTTTACAATACTTAACTGAGATGCTTGACAAGGGCCTATCTTTTTCTTCAATAAAAATCCATGCCTCTGCCATCTCAGCTCATTACAATACAGAGCCTCCCCTCTTTTCTCATCCACTGCTTAAACAGTATCTCAGAGGGGCCAAAAACCTAAGACCTCCCAGGAGAGCACCAACTCCTGCATGGGATCTCAATTTTGTGCTGGAAAAACTCACCCTGCCTCCTTTTGAACCAGCAGCTACTGCGGATATAAAACTTCTATCTTGGAAGACAGCATTTCTTTTGGCAGTCACTTTGGCAAGAAGGGTTTCAGAACTATAGGCTCTCATGGCAGTGGAGCTTTTCATCATATTTTACCCGGACAGGGTGGCCCTCAGGACCAATCCTTCTTTTATGCCTAAAATGGTATCCAGTGTGGCTCTTAACCAGACCATTCACCTGCCAACATTTTTCCCAAATCCGCAGAACAAGGGGGAGCAGATTCTGCATTCATTGGATGTACACAGACAACCAAGATTCTACTTAAACAGGACAAAATCTCTAAGAAAGTCTGAGCAACTACTGGTAGCATTTGCTGCAGGATCAGAGGGGAAGGCTATATCAAAGCAGACTATTTCCAAATGGATAAGCCACTGCATTAGTTTCTGCTATTTGCACCATGGTAAACCTGTGCCCAAAGGAATCGGATCCCATTCCACCAGAGCTGCCTCTACTTAAGCAGCTTTTCTCAGAGGGGTCCCAACCAGAGACATTCTAGAAGCTGCTACTTGGAGCTCTGTTCATACGTTTACAAGGCATTATAATTTACCTCTCTTCTCTAAATCCAGGGCAGGCTTTGCCACTGCAGTCCTGCAGGGCCTTATAGCTGCTCCTAATGCTGTTTAGTTCCATCCTCCCATCCATAGCTTTGGGATTCTACCCAAATGTAATGACTACAACAGTGAAACATGAAGAACATAGTACAGTTGTGTACACTTACCATAAATGTAGATGTTCGAGTGTATTCACTGTTGCAGTCCGGGTTACCCACCAGCCATCCCCCATTCAATACCTTTTCTTTCCTTGACTATACTCAAAAGCCTTTGTGGTGTATTTGCTTTTAGTTGAAGGTAAATTTTATGTTTCTAAAGGTGCATTTACATATTTACTGTTTATATATATATATATATATATATTTTTTTTTTTTTTGCTCCCCATTAGGGGGGCACCTGACATCTAGGGCAGGAAAAACTGATTAAATTGGCATTGGCTGCATGTTTTATACCCCTGATGACCTGACGTCATGGAAGAGGAGACAGCAACCGATGCAAGACCCATGACTTTGTTATTCAGGCCAACTGAGGGCAACCTGCCAGCAGATTACCCAAATGTAATGACTGCAACAGAGAATACACTCAAACATCTACATTTATGTTAAGTGTGCACAACTGTACTTTCTGCTTTGACACTTTGCTGTTTTCTTTGCAGTACAGCCCCTCCCCTTCCCTGTTCTGCAGGTAGCTGCTTGCAGCCTTGTTAGCTGTTGTCAATGGCCCACTGTAGGCTCCTAGGTGTTAGTCATTTGTACTCCAATTTCACTGCTGCAGCATTTCCTTATTTCTTTCCTATATCCTTCCTGTTTCAGCTGCAGTGCACGACGCACATACCCTTTTATCAGGTTTGTGCGCGTTTTCATCTCCGTTCACATGCATACTCGGTTAACTTGTGTACTCTCAGCTAAGCATAGTTATGGGCAATTCGACACACCCCTATCCTGCAGCTTTGCTTAGCTTGGGGCAGACCGGTTTATCAATGCTCCAATGTGCTTACAGCAATGGCGACGCACCCCTTTCTTGATGTCATCTTTATCTCAAGGGCTCACCTCGGTGTTATAACGCTACGCTGTGAGGTGCATCCTTACACCAGCGGGGAATCTGCGATTCACTATTATTCCTCTCATTTGCATGGCATTGCCAACTAATTCCTAGCTACTGTGCATAACACTGCCACTGCCCCTTAGCAACCCTTGCGCCATGAGTATGGTGTAGCATGCCTGCCATTGACTATTATGGGGAAATCGTGATATGTGTTTCATTGCGGTTTTATTCTACATTTTTATATATTCCTTGTGATCCCCTTTGCACACCGCTGCCCTGCGCTTCCACGTCGCGATAGTGCGACTATGTATATTAAATGTTAATTTTATATTTTTTACATGTTTTTTTTATGCCAGTGGCTAAATATTTAGCCATTGGCATATATTAACATTATAATGCATGTGTTTGGTCGGCTGTCATAGTCCGATTTTATGTTTGCAAAAATGTAAACCATTTTCTACGGTTTACATTTCTGCATGCTTACACTATGCCTGCACCACTTCCTGAATCGCTACATACCTTCATTTGCATGCTAAATTGCTGCACATGGGATAATTAGCATACAAGGCTCAGGAGTTGTGCGGGCGTAGCATACGCAGGTAGTGCACGTGGAAACAGCTCGTACCTGAATCGCTTGGTGGCCATATTTGGTGTTAGAATGCCGACGCTATGCCTGCACCTGGCGCAAGCTTCATGAATCCTGGGAATAGTCTTTACTACTAGTATAATATTGTCTAATGTCTTCATGATCAGTTGTGGTAATTTATTGTGTTGTTAATATTTTAATTATTACTATATGTGCATTAGTCTTACTGTCACTCAAACTATGTGTTCATTGTTATGTCTTGCACGGGGACCAAAGCAACATATTTCGTTCAGCTTGCAATGCTGTGTATATCTGATGGACAATAAAGTTTACTTTGACTTTGTTATAATGGTAATCTGGTATGTTGTTATTTAAAACAATATCTGATAGTAAAAGTAGAAGCCTGACCATCTGTATTCTGTCTGAGGTTAAAAATTCCTTTTTTAAGTGCTCTCAACCCTCTTATAACCAACTTTAGTAATACAAAATTAGAATTGCATGCTCATCAGTACAATGTATGATAACTCTAACTTACAGTTCATAATTATTCTACATGTAAACTTTCTTGTCGGCTATTAGTAACCTGTCCTATCCATTTGTGAAACAGAAATGCACTTAAACCTAGTCATCCTTTGCTGGTAATTTTATACTGTTTACTATTTGAGCATAACCATTGTCATAGTGCTAAAACCTCCCCATATGAATTTAAAGGGAGTAAACAACTTAAACAACTGGTGTACCTTACTGAAGTAATATGTGATGCACCGGATTTAACTTTATCAGCAGATAATTTTTTCGTATATTGTAAAAACGGTACTTACGTATTATCGCAACCAGATTTGGGCCGTGCCACACTCTGCAATGGTTTCGCAAAACTAGCAATGTTAGTGTGGAAAAGGCTAGTGCCAAGTGTCATCTATTATTCTGTCAGCTGGTTTAGGACTTGCCAAGAGGAATAATGGTCAAATTTGCATCCCCGGGGAAAATGCTCTCCCAGGCAGAGAGAATGAGCACTGCAGTACGGAGGGCTGCTCCCTCTCAGTCATGTGAAGGACGTGTGTATGGCAATGTTTATACATCTTCACGCTACACTGCAATTCTTTCACAAAGCCAAGTATGCAGCAAACAAAACTTGATAAATCAACTTAAGAAATCTTCTTCATGTTTTGCGTGCATGTAAGGTTCTGAGGACAGAGACATCTTAAAAAAGAAAAAAAACGTTACACGCATAGTGTAGGAAACAACAGTAACTCATTGTGAAGGCATTCATCCCTTCTGCTCTGTGTCGTAGTAATAATAATAAATCTTGTTTGGGAAATGTAACCCACACAATATAGGGCCACAACTTAAAACTTGCTGTTACACCCCTTTTAGAAATTGGAGCCCAAAACCACTACTCAAAATCCCATTTGTCAGCTATGACAATTAAAGCGTGCGTTTGTAATGCATGCAGATCAGGAAGAGAATTATGTACATTTTTTTCTGTACCCGAAGGTAACGCAAACTTTTCCCTCAACAATAAGGACTTCTGAAAACACCTTACAGTGTTTCATGCCCTCACACAAGTTGAAGTATGGGAATTTCGTGACCGCAAACATCTGGTTGCAATAATACGCAAGTACCGTAAAAACTAATAGCTGTCCAAGAAAAAACTTGGATACCAAAAATTTTCCTTCCTTCTGAAAATGCAGACAGTACTCTAATTCTGTGTTATCGTGTTAAGTATACAGTTGAAATTGTGGTTAGGTTTTATTGAAAAGTAATCGTAAGAAACAGGCGCAGCAGGAGTATAACCTGTGACATTTTTCTACTAAGCTCATTTGAAATATCACATACATGAAATATTTTGTATAGTAACCAAAACAGTACCAACATATATAATATGGACATTAGCTTACCAACTACTTATTTTAAGAACGGTAGGCACATATTCTAATAGCTGACAAGTTATGTAGCTACCATATTAATTTCTAAAGCAACCTGAGTGTCCCTCATTGAAATTGGTTGCTTCTCCTCATCACTGTCCTCTCCTCATTGATTTTGTCATAAACTCACAATGTCAAACGCACTTTAAACCACGTTCTTAAATGCAAAAATATTATGCTTAATTAGACCTTGTTTTATGGCGTGACTAGAGCAGACAACCATTCACATCAAGTTTCATAAGAATTCACACAAATGAATGCACTTTGATACAGGTGTGGAGGTACTGTGCAAATTAATTTTAAATGGTTGGTGTTTTGAAAAGGAACAAAGAGTAAACAAATGCAGGGGTTTTAATTCTTGTAAAGCTTATGCAAGCTAGATTGTAAAGTCAGCAGTCAAAGCTAACTGAGCTTTTACCTTTGCACATAGCTTTGGTTAGTCTTGTAGACTAAATACAATAAAAGACTGACATAACTAAGAAAGTCAGAAAACAATGATTAATATGGTCGCGGGATTGTCGCACCTTTCACAGCTACGGAAGTTAAGCAAGTTACATATGTTCTCATTGGAGGACAGAAAGACTTGGGAATGATATAATATGGATTAATAATATTGTTAGAAATAAATATGTAACTTTCAAATTTATAAAGAAGGATTTATATAGAAAAAGTGTATGATATGTAGATTGCACAAGGGGGTGGTTGATTAAAGAGGAGAAGAGAAGTAATTTATTTATGGAATATCAATCATGAATTTAGGGATGAACATGTGATTTAAGATAGAGTGGAAAGTGTTTTATACAAAAATAAAAGAATCAAAACAGAGTTGAATTACTTATGCCAGTTTTGAGCAGCTAAATAGTTTTGTTTTGTTTTTTGTCTGAATGAGTAACACCACAGACTGCAGAGAAACTAGTAATATCTGAAGTAAAAAAGGAATAGCTAAAATTAAGTTGTTAGGAAATCTACCTTTTCCTTGAGAATTCTAGAAATAGATCATGGTGAAACTTGACACTGAGATAGTAACACATCAGAACATGCTGCCTAAATTGCTGAAAACCTATCTTCTTGAATGCAGGTCTCGTCGGGAAATATTCAAAATAAAAGTGTTCTCTCTCTCTCATATACACAGACACACACACACCTTGCAGAGGACTGTGACTCTTCCATCCTTCCTGGGTTACCCTCTTTAAATGTCACAGTAGAAGATCTCAGTAAATATCTATACGTAAATGTAAATAAATATGCACACTTTCAGTTGCACAGCTAAAAACAAAATGAAACACCATGAAATAGATAATGTTTGCCATATTTGGTGAATACCAGAGTCAACATATTTTCATTACTTCATGTTATAGTTGTGCATCTCAAGATCACAGATGCCATTCAGCTATATGACTGTGCTTCCTGGTAGTGATAAGGAAGGGGATTGGGAAACTTGAGGAATCACAGGGTGAAGAAAGTGTTAAAACAGCTGAATCAAACCGTCATAGGTATACCAATGACCAGTTATAAATTAAGGCAGTGTACATAGAGACTTGGAATTCTGTCCCAGAGTCTGTAGTACAGTATACTTTGACCTCCTCCCCCTGTTTTCATCAGCATGTTATTAAACATAAAAATAGTCTCCCAGATTAAAAAAAACACAACCCCTAGCATTTCAGTGACATTAAACAAAAACTTCACAACAGCTTTATGATTAAAACAAAAAAACGAGCAACAAATGATAATTTTGTGATTTTAATTGTTATCCATATAGCTGTTTTTATTTATTATTTAGATGACATTTTATTTTTCTTTCTTTTTTTGCTACTTCTTCAGCCTCTAGAATTCAAAAAAAGGCTTACTGCTCACAGTAATTACCTGCAATAGGTTGGTCAATTACCATCAGGTGAGGAAAATGCAATTCAGAGACAGTTGTGGCCACAATTTGAAAAACCTCCTTATCAGTCCATTAGCATGCCTTTGAGTCATACACTAGTTAATGCTAATCCTCTCAGAACTGACAGCAGTAGCATTCTCCCCAGTGACCCTTGCATCTCATTGACAAAGGCACCTCACACACACACACACACACACACACACATACACACACACACACACACACACACACACACACACACTCCGTCACCGTCCCTGACATTCCTCCCAAGTACACACTTGCACTCATCATCAAACAAGTCCCCCCAATTGATCACAGTCATGTAAACACCCATTCAGCCGCATGCATGCTCCAGCACTCACATACACACATCCAGGCACTTGTTTCCCTTCTTGACCACCCTCCCTGAGTGATCACCTAAGTAGACACACACATAAGCACACCTGCTGTTTCTCTCTCTCTATCACACACACACACACACACACACACACACACACACACACACACACACACATCCATACACTAACACATCTGCAACCCCATGTCTTCGCTGAAATTAGTTGAACCATGACTAGTCCCATAGGAGTGAATGGGTAACCACCTTGTTTTTATGGTGGTCACTTTTTTCCTCCAATAGCGAACTTTTACATGACCAAGCAGTTCTCACTTGGCATGTCAATTAGTAGCCACTGCATTTCCTGGGATGATCCTGTGGTTAATTAGTATTAGCTGCCCCCCAGATTGACACATTGTCATATAACTCTTCCCATGAGACCACCCTCCATACTGAGACCTTTACAGAAGGAAAAACTCAACAGTATGCCAGTTTAGGAAATGAAACAGCTTACCACAAAGGAGAAATTGGATGTGTTAAAGCTTCCTCATTGCAGTAACCTTTTCTGAATCACAGACAATTACTTTGACAGATATGTAAATTTACAGACTGCCTTGTTATTCAGAAAAAAAAATCAGTACATTTTTCTATGCTTAGAAACTTTTTAAGGAGATAAGAAACCACAGTATGTGGTCTGTAGGTCAAATTAAAGAAACTCTTTAACTAGACTTGCATGTTTTTTTCTAATACATTGAGTTCTGTAGCAGAAGTTAGTTTTAAGTCCTAATTGTAATTATATGTACTGTTGTTATATGCTAACAGTAGGATAGCTGCCGACTCACGTACACCCCATATTTTCTACTCTTGAGCTGACATTTTACATCAACTGCTGCAATTAATGTTTATGCAAAGATTGATTTTTTAAAGAGATTTTACAACCTTGTGATGTAAAATATCTCATAAATGTGTAGACATTGCTGAGAGAGATTACTGGATTGTCACACACGTCAGGTGTCAGAGCCATCCGTACAGCACAGAGCTGCAGAGATGTTACTCTGTGTGCACTGTACAGTCCTTTTTAGGCACTGTCATTTTCCATAGTGTATTCATAGTTGAAAGTTTCTACAGAGACAGATCATTGCCTGAAATATATTTCTTGAAACTGTGTATTTCTTTTATTTTGTATACCTTCAAAAGAGCCGCACAGTACACTAAGAGCAATGTAACACAAAAGTGACTAGTCTGTGATAGTATATTTAGAATTCCTGCATTCAGGATTTTCAGAAAAATATATTTCCTCAAGAATAATATTGAAGAGCGAGTGATTCATTGGTCATCCCCTAGATTTACCGTGTAAAATGTCCAATTACAAAACACTGACTACAAAACTTAACTGTTTCAGAAAATTAATATTGTTGATTTGTGTTGCATCATTTAACATTTCTTTTTTCTCCTGAAACAATTTTAATACAAGCAGTATGCTTTGGCATATAGATTTAATTTGTTTTATTGTGTCATTTTACCTAGGCTATTTACAAGATGGTTTCTTCAGTCATGAAGATGCCTGAGGATGAATCAACACCAGAAAAAAGGACTGAGAAAATCTTCAGGCAAATGGACACCAACAGAGATGGTATTATTACCTAATGTTTTTGTATCTAACAGTGTTCTTTATTTTTGGCTTGGTGATGTAGGTATGATATTATATTGGGCATCAGTAGGTTTTCCTTGCTTTTTGAGGTGTGTATGCTGTTCGTAGTATACTGAATAAATGTCGAAGAGGAATGAGAAAGACAAATGGTCTACTAGATTGGTAATGGATAGATAGGAAAATTTACCTCAGAAAAAGTGATCAAGAAGGGGGGACTTAATAGGAAGTGGGACAAATAATACAGATATTAATGCAGCATCACTGAAATAAAATTGTTGGCTTCACAGTATTATTTAAAACACATGCATCTGTTGAGTGCAGTGGTGTTATAGTTCATAGAGTTTTGCATCTGGACCTTGGTCATCCAGGGAAACTCTGTCTTTTATGGGGGGAATGAGGAATTATATTATGTTGCTGTATTTTGTGTGGAAATGGAAATCAGGACCATAGAACAACAGTGGATTAAGGTGAGAAGTGTTATCCTCATAGATCTGAAGCTTTTCTCCCCAGGCCTCCACTGAAAATGGACACATTTTGGCCCAGTGGACCATCGCGGTAAACAAACGCAAATAAATAAATAGTAAATAATATGAACTTGGGCCACAGTCTAATGTTACTCTTGCATACTTGAAATTAACACTGGATGAGGTCTGAGAAAAGTCATCTTCATGACAGGTACTACAAAGATGGTAGTAGTTGATTACAGACTGAGTTTGTGAGCTTTCACCTTGCAGTTTTGGAAATTAACATCATTATGAATGGCTTTTTACAGGAGATTTATTTGAAGAAATTATCTTGGGACACCCAGGACTGGACCTAGTGCTTATGGACAGGAATGACATCACACAACCATAGATAGTATTTGCTTTTTTCTTGTGATTCTTGAGTATGTTTTAAACTTATTTTGAAGTGCATGAACTAACCAAACATCTGAATTTGGCATTCCAAGTGAATTTATTTTTCTTTTGGCATATGCTCAGGTGCACAGAAAAGCAGTATGTGGCATGCCTTCGCTGGATGTAGTATATGCACAATCCTGGTATGTGTGTAGAACATCCATTATGATGTGCAGTAAAACTAATTCTGTTAGTTATTCTGTGACATACAGATTATACAAAACATGATAAAGATCAGAGTGCTCTTCATTTCAGCTTAGTAGCTGCTGAATAATCAGAAATGGCCAAATCACTGTTCTGCCACATCAGTCACCCTGTCAAATCAGATCTACTGCCATCAATACATCTTAGCAAAGTGCAGCTGTCCCTGCAAACAGCACTTTATGATTTGCCCTCTTTTGAACAGATGCATGTATTTCATTCAAATTTTCCTCTTCTCCATGAACAGAATCTTGTTTGATTCATTTTACTGTTTATTTCCCTAAGTCATTCAGAATGTTAACTATTAGAATTGAAGATGCATTGGTTATTCTGCTTATTCAGCCATTCAGCTATGGTCATTCCATCCTTAAAGAAATTTGAAATTTAACAAATAAGAGCTACACTTAGTGAATTTCACTCATAAATTAACATAAAATTGAGTCTGTGTCAAATCAAAGAAATCACAAACCATTGAAATGCAGTTACATTACAGTTCCCTCTGAAACCCAAGCAGTAGAAAACATGCTACATTAAAAAATATATATATATTCTGAGCAACATACATTTCTTCCTGAACTGTTCAAAATCTTCTTAACATCTCAGATATGTGAAGTGGTAATCATTTGAAATGTCAGAACCCACTATAGCCAGTCCTGTAATGCAGGGACTGAATGGCCGAAAAACAGACTTACATATGCTAATTCCAAGATGGGCATTGCTCGTTATATGCCGTTTTTTCTGAAGTATGGCAGTCTCAGACTTCATATATATAAGTTCTAAGATTGTGTTCTTGCCACCTACATCATGGTCCAAGGGGACTTAACCCACTCCAAAAAAGCAGTTTAAAGTAGAAACGCAATGTTCAACATTCATTTTTCTTCTGTATTTTCAGTGTACCAATTGCTGACATTTCATTAGGGAGTACATATATGAAAAGTAAACATCTCAGTGTAATACAGTGCTCTTTCATTTTTTTTCACCTTTACCTGTAAGAAAGTGAGTGAGATCTATGTATGATCCTGGACAGCTCAAGTACTAACATTCAGAACAAGTATTTACATGGAGGGACTTTACCTCCATACATTTTCTTATATATACTACCTCCATTGTTGCATGACATTACAAAAGACATGCATTTGGAGCTTTCCTCTCCAGGCCTCTGAAAAATTGGTTCATTCCAAGTCAGACGTTCCTGGTAAGTAAATGTTACATAAATAAGCAAATAAATAAATGTTGCACAACAGTGAAACAAGTGTTATCATATAATAAAGCAAACATTAAATGAAACAAATTAAGTCAAACAGTCAGCCATTAGTGCATTTGATGAAGCATCACACACACAGCCCAAAACGTCCAACAAATAACTTACTGTGAAATACATAAATCACTTAAAAACACACTGAGTGCATATAAAAGTTAGTAATACAGCCTGTCTATAATCTTTTCTCTGCTCATCTTAAAGCAGATATTCAGAATAGGACTGTTTAGGCCACATTCTGAAAGTGCTTTCGCTTGAAATGAGAATTTATCTAGTTTAGAGGACAGCACCACACCATGAGTTTAGATATTCAGTAACAGACCTGTGACTAATCTGTAAACTGACTTGCCTTAGTTCTACAATTGTCATAATCTTGCTTGCCTTGTTTTGTGTTTGCTATGTTTATATCATACTCATTAATTAGCAAACACTTACATGTGACAGTGTATTCATTGGCTGAGCAGATTAAACAAATATATTGAAGTTAGCTTTTATAGCTGTTAGTGCCACATTCTTTGCAGTATTTCATTTATGTAGATCAGTGTTTTTTTTTTTAAGTTTTTGTTGACTGTACATGTCTTTTGCATATAGTTATTTAGATGCATTTAATCAGTAGAATAACCCTGCCCTTTCTTAGTTACACAGGTACTTTGTGTTTTTCTAGTTGTACTGAATTGTTGATCCTGAGTTCCTATAGACATGTTGACATGTACTTATAGAATGTAGTTTAGGCTTAGGTTTATATTGTCCAAGTTCATCTTACCTTCTGTTCTACAGTACTTTTCCTCCGTTACTGCCTGCTACAGCTCATCAAATATGAGTTACCACTGCTCCAACAGCTACATTGTACTCCACAAAGACACTTATCTTCTGTTATCTCCATTGGTCTTCATGCAGTTACTTTCCTTCCCACATTAATACTCGTTTCATTCTTTAACGATGTATATTACAGTACAACATATAAGACTTCAGCTTATTCAGGTACCCATCTTAGAGACTGTCACATTTGCTTCTGCTAGCTGGTTGTGTTCAGTTTAACCAAAGCACATCCGAAGCCACCACCATCTAAAATTGTTGAATTTGCAGATTTATTCTTTATGTAAAAAAGACAGTGAAAAGCTACACAGTTTTAAAACAGGGCTTATGAATTCGGGCAGCATGTACAAAGTTTGATAAAACTAAGCAGTGGATTATCGAGTATGCCCCAGATATCTATATCTTATTGTTTGTGATCATCCCATTACGAGAGACTTTGTTGCTTAAAAAAAAAACATATTAACTTCTTCAAATTATGCTCAGCTGTAGACACTGATGAGTATGGTTATAACTAGTTTATTGCCAGATTATGTATTGGTATGTCTAAATGCACTTTTGCTGTGGTAGCACAGCTAAATTCACAGAACTTTAGAACTCGTTTCCTTTCTTGCAAGAAAAGGATGCTGGGTGGCACTAATATTCTAAGGCCAGAATGTAATGGGGCAGAAAGATTTTGATTTACTTAAGTATCTCCCAAATAATTTCTAAGCCCACCACACCTAATTCCATCTAAAGAAAAAAGACTTATACTGATTTGAGTTTTATTTTATTTGCATATATTTTGTTGACTGGGTTAGTCCCAGTACTCCATTGGCCTCTTTTCAGGATATACATAAAGCGATACTCATACTGACTACAGGAAATTTGGCTGGGGCACCAAGGAACTTTCCCTACTCGTTTTTTTATTACGTGGCATGGGATATTGTACCTCCATCTGAGCTAGCACCAGCAATTTTAATGTCTCATGTGAAGGATTGCACACTGCAGCACCTCCTCATGCTGCATTGCAGTGTCAGTATTGGTAAATTAGTCCAAGCACCTCGGGGGAATAGAAGTAACAGCCTTATGATCTTACAGCATCAAAGGTGAGTGCGCATCATGTTGAGCCACTCACCTTACTAAATAATGATGAATTAATTATGAAAAATAGGCCTGGGAGTTATAGAAAATAGCTTTCTTCCAGTGTAATTGACCACACACCCATTTCTAATGCTTTGGCCATATAACAAGCCCATATCACCTTCTAAGCACTAGGAAGTAGATATTGTAGAAGTAGACAGCTGCTGTATACCAAACTAGAGAAAATAGATTAGAGTCCAGTTTTCAACAGCTCAAACCTACTACAGCTGTAACATTTCTTCTGGACATCCTTAAACCTCTACAGTATGACTAAAACAAAGCTGATAGACAGTTATGGATGACAACAGAGCTCAGACTACTTTTATGTGAAACGAAGCTTGAGTCAAGTAGAAATGAGAGGAGTGTGGTGCAAACAGAGCAACCTACACGAATCTTAGGAAAAAGTATCAGAAAGTTATCACACTTGCTGAGTTAGCCGTCCTCAGAAAATTGTAAACTGTTTTCATGGGACATCAATCAAGGGAAAATACAAAGGAAGAAGAAGTAAGTTTAAACTTAATTCATCCTCAAGTGTTGACGGGTACTGTCTTGTGATGTGCTTTACCATTCTATTAACTCTCACCATGAAGAAAAAATCTATAGTTAATAAAATAGGGCCTGACACATGAAGGTACCTACCGATACTTGACAATAAATTCATTTGAGTCTTAACTTCTTCCTGTGTAGGCTGCTTCATTTTGTTTTTTGTTTTCCCCTGTGGTGCTTAAACATCTGTATCCTGGTGAATGAATCTGCACATTGATCATTGATTATGCAGAGAAAACAAAACTGTGTGTGTGTGTATATATGTATATGTATGGCTGTTCCTGTTAGGGGTTGCCACAGTGGATCATCTGTTTCCATTTCTTTCTGTCCTCTGCATCATGCTCTTTCACACCAACCGCCTGCATGTCCTCTCTCACCACATCCATAAACCTTATCTTAGGCCTTCCTCTTTTCCTCTTAACTGGCAGCTCTATCCTTAGCATCCTTTTCCCAATATACCCCGCATCCCTACTCAGCACATATGCAAACCAATGCAATCTCGCCTCTCTTGCTTTGTCTCCAAACTGTCCAACCTGTGCTGACCCTCTAATATACTGATTCCTAATCCTGTCCATCCTAGTCACACCCAGTGCAAATCTTAACATCTTTAACTCTGCCACATCCAGCTTGGACTCCTGCCTTTTCGTCAATGCCACCATCGCCAACCCATATAACATAGCTGGTCTTACTACCCTTTTGTAGACCTTCCCTCTCACTCTTACTGGTACCCGTCTATCAGAAATCACTCCTGACACTCTTCTCCACCCATTCCACCTTGCCTGTACTCTCTTCTTCACCTCTCTTCCACACTCACCATTACTCTGAACTGTTGATCCCAAGTAATTAAACTCATCCACCTTTACCAACTCTACTCCCTGCATCCTCACCATTCCTCTACCCTCACTCACATTTACACACATATATTCTGTTTTAGCCCTGCTGACCTTCATTCCTCTCCTCTCTAAAGCACATCTCCACCTCTCCAGGGTTTCCTCAACCTGGTCCCTACTCTCACTACATATCACAATGTCATCTGCAAACATCATAGTCCACGGAGCCTCCTTTCTGATCTCATCTGTCAGCCTGTCCATCACCACTGCAAATAAGAAAGGGCTCAGAGCTGATCCTTGATGTAATCCCACCTCCACCTTAAACGTATCTGTCACACCCACCGCAGTCCTCACCAATGTCACACTACTCTTGTACATATCCTGTACCACTGTTACATACTTCTCTGCCACTCCTGACTTACAATACCACAACTTTAGGCACCCTGTTATATGCTTTCTCTAAGTCCACAAAGACACAATGCAACTCCTTCTGACCTTCTCTGTATTTTTCCAACAACACTCTCAGAGCAAATATTGCATCTATAGCACTCTTTCCTGGCATGAAACCATACTGCTGATCACTAATCATCACCTCCATTCTTAACCTAGCTTCCACTACTCTTTCCCATAACTTCAAGCTGTGACTGATCAGTTTTATCCCTCTGTAGTTACTACAGCTCTGCACATCACCCTTATTCTTAAAGATAGGTACCAAAACACTTTTTCTGTACTCCTCAGGCATCCTCTGACTTTCCAAAATGTCATTAAACAATCTATACGGAGAACATTTCATATATATATGTGTATATATATATATATATATATATATATATATATATATATATATATATATATACGCGCACAAATATATATATATATATATATATATATACGCGCACAAATATATATATATATATATATGTATGTATATACATACAACACACACATATGTCATTGTGACACATTTTTCGCAAGATAGAAAATTTCCCAAACTTAGTGTAGGCACTAGGGCTAGGGCCTGTAACACAACTAATGTAGAATTCTCTATCAATGACAGAAATCTTACCTCATTATTAAGCCCTCATCTTACTGACCCACTGTGGAAAAAGAAGGTAGTTGTCCACAAAAGTTAAACTGATTGGCCAGACAAGACAATTAGAATATGTTACGTGGACAATAGAGAAAAAAAAGAAAAAAAATTGTGTTTTTGCTATTATGCAGGAATTCCCACAAAGATGTTACACAGCAAGAACATGCAAACACACACACATACACATACCATACACACACAAAAACACACAAAGCTCATTCCAACAAAAAAAAAAAATGTCAAGATTCACAGATGTTATTGAACAAATATTGGATAAAGAAACACTGGTTAAGATAGAGACAGTTACAACAAAAGATATCTTAAAAGAGCAGGCCAGTCATATGCTTCAGAAGCTTTTAAAATCCTAAACAGAAATGCCTGGGATCAAGCCAAAAGCGGGATTTAATATGATGAAGTATCTGTGCTGAAAATAAACCTGTATTAATTGATATGACTAAATCAACCCAAAAGGCTAAACTAAACAAATCCATAAAATAAAATAAAACCAAACAAGTTTAATATACATACACATTGAACACTAAGTACTTTCGTCTCTCAATCCATGGCTTCATCAGTTTCAAGGATAGTTAAGGATATATGTGTCATGGTAAATGTTACAAAAAGAAAAGAGAATAACATTGCAGAAATGGAAAACATTGAAAAGCATATTAGAAAGGAAGCATATTGAAACTGATGTGATAAAAAGGCCAAGAAGTGAAGGATTTTTATTAGAACCACAGATATAAACAGCACCCCCCCCCCATGATAGTTCATGAAAAGTAACATGCTGAAGAAGTGAGAGAGTAGCTAAAGTGGGATATTAGTAATGACGATGTTTCACATTTTCAGAAACTTCATCTGGGGAATCTTTTGAAAACCAAAATATTGCTCTGCAGAGGAAGAAAGAACAGGAATCACAGCTGATAGAAGAAAATTTAGACAGGAAAATAATAATCTAAATGAGATAGATGGTAATATATCTGAGAAAAAAGTGACTGCAGAGTGTCAGAAGACTCACAAAACAAATAAATGGAACAACTAAAGCCATTAAGAGGGTGCGGTGAGTTGGCAGACTTTAAGGATTCCCTGCGGGATGCACTGTCAGAGATGCCCTGTGGGCAGATTGGTCTGACGAGGGAGATGATGATGCAGAATCAGAATTGCCTAGACATGGTAAGGATTTGCTGTATCTAATAATGGTGGCTGCCATAAAAGCAATTACTAGAAAATGTAAATCAGACTCTAAACCAACTATACTGGAAGTGGTGAATATAGTAACAGATATAGAACAACTGGAATTGCGGTGTTTAGAAAAGCATAAGAGCGAACTACATAGGAAAAAAAGGGAAATGTGGAAATGATACATACAAGGTTTAAAAGGCAGCAAGACTTAAACTATGCAATGTTTAACTGAAAAAGATTGGGTAGATTATAAGTGGTGTAATTTTTGCATGGGAGTGTGTCAGTATGGTTTGTGATGTAAAATGCTTGCAACTAGGATTTTGTCAGTGTGGTTTGTTTTCATTTATATAAATGTATGATTGCATATAGTAAGTGATGGTTTAATAAAGATGTTTCTTGTTTAAAAAAGGCAGGAATTGAATAATTTATTTAATGTTGCTTAGGTTATATGATATATAGCAATATATGTGAAGTATAATGTTTATGTTAGTTATAGTTTGATTACTTTTATATGAATGTAAATTTACCTGTGACACAAGTGATAATGCAATAAAGGTGTTTAGAAAAAAAAAGAGATCCGCATGATATGACAGAGATTAACAGAATATGTTACTATGCAGCTAAATGCATAACAGATAAATTATTATCAGGAGAACACAAAATAAGAAAGGAAATTAAAGGAAAGTACAATTGTGTAAAATCTAACCATAATGGTAGATGTCCTTACCTTCACTGCTGCAGTATTCTTAGCAGATGGGATTCCCTGCAGTGGAAGCCTGACATCCAGCCAATCTACCAAAGCCTAGCATTGCTTTAAGGTACAACGAACATCACCCAAATGCTCCTTGCGTAGCATAGGGCATAAAGTTGACATTCAAGCGGACCATCTACAGAACTGATTGCCCCTGTAGGAACATCAGTCCAAGGAACCCAAAAGGTAGCCTGTACATCCAGGAAGACAAAAGACTAGGGGGATAGTGGGAGGGTGTGGATACTGCAGCAGTTAAGGCAAGGGCATCTACCTTTATGGTATGATTTTACACAACTGTACTATGTCCTTACATTCACTGCTGCAGTATTCTTAACAGATGGGAGAGTGCCAAAGCTCAAGAAGAAACTGCAGCAGTGAAGGCAAGGGCATCTACCTTTATGGTTTGATTTTACACAACTGTACTATGTCCTTACATTCACTGCTGCAGTATTCTTAACAGATGGGAGAGTGCCAAAGCTCAAGAAGAAACTTGGGAGGAGGAAGGAGCAGAAGAGTCCCCTAAACAACCATAAAGAATGGCACTAACAAAACCAGCCCTAGCTCTAGAGATACCATCTAACTTATAGTGCTTGGTAAAGGTATGCACAGAAGTCCAAGTAGCTGCTTCAAGAATAGAATTGGTATCTAAGACCATGGAAAAAAAGCACCAGAAGAAGCCACAGCTCTACCAGAATGAGCCTTAACTGAAGAAGGAAGGCTCTTGCCATGAAAAGTGTAAAAAATGAAAATAGCCTTAGAAATCTAAGAAGAAATAGTTTGCTTGGCTACATCTAGTCCCATAGATCTAGGATGAAATCTGAACTGATCAGATTTTGTAATAGCCATAGTCTTAGCCAAATAAACCCTGAGTTGCCTTTGGACATCCAAAGTATGCAACATCCTCTCACTGTCATGTTGCAGAGAGGGGAAAAAAGTATGCAGATTAGTAGACTAAGAGAGAGAGCTCATTAACCACCTTAGGTATAAAAGAAGAATTTTTACACAAGGGTACCCTGCCCTCATGAAAAATCAAAAAAGGAGGACAAGCCAATAAGGGCTTGCAACTCAGACACCCATCTGGCAGAAGTAAGAGTTAAAAAGAAAATAGTGTCCCAAGAACAATGTTGCAAGAAAGCTAAAGCAGCAGGCTCAAAAGAAGCTTGAATCAACTTCACCAAAACAACATTAAGATCCCAAGGAGGAGGAACAGGCTTCCTTGGAGGCCTAATATTAAGGGCACCTTTAAGAAATTGTTTAACTTCAAATCTAGAGGCTAAATGAGGAGAAGAAGGCAGACGAGCAAAGATAGCTGATAAGTGGACCTTAATAGAAGAATAGGCCAAACCAGAACTGAGCAGCTCACACAAATAAGATAGAACCAAAGGAACATTCACAGTAAGTGGGTCCAAGTTACAAGAGAGAGACAACAAATAAAAAACCTCTTCCAGTTGGACAAGTAGTATTTCCTGTTAGTAGGTTTTCAGGCCTCCTGCAGGAATTGCAGCACATCCTCAGAAAAAAGGTGTCTATGAGGATTCAGAATCCTATCATCAACAGTGTCAGTCGAACCGTGGACAGGTGGGGATGGATGAGAGATCCCTTGTCTTGTGTGAGATGATCCACCCTGTGAGGTAACTTGTGATGATTGCCCTTGGGTAAATACAGAAGTAGAGGGAACCAGTGCTGTCTCTGCCAAAAGGGAGTCACCAACAAGATTTTGGGAGCATCCTGTTGAATCTTGAACAGGACTTTCAGAATAAGAGGAAGGAGAGGGAATGCATAAAGAAACATCACCTTCCAAGAAAAATGAGAGGGTGTCTACCTTCCACACCAGAGGACCTGGTGCTCTGGTACAAAACAGAGGAAGTTGTCTCTTCAAAGGGGAGGCAGAAAGATCCACTTGAGGAGTACCCCACTGGTGCATAATGTCCAGAAACACATTGCTGTGAGGCATCCATTCGTGGGACTGAATTAAGGACTTGCTCATAGTGTCTGCCATAATGTTCTTACCGGAAGGGGTATAAACCACCTGAAGAGTCACTTGATATTTGACAGCAAGATCCCATACCAGAAGTGCCATCTGTTCCTCACTGTTTGTTGATATACTACATCACTGTGCTATTGTCTGTGAATACTTTGAGATGCCCTGGAGAGAAGAGGATGAAAGCCTGAAGAGCCAGCAGAAGAGCTCTCATCTTTTTAACATCGATGCGCTCCTTCTGCTGATGAGGCAACCACATCCCCTGTACCTTTACGGAGCCATATGTCGCCCCCCCCCCATCCCATATCTGAGGCATCTGTGAACAATTCCTGAGAGGGAAGAGGGGGGTGAAAAGGGATCCCTGAATTCAGAGACATCTGCTGAATCCACCAGTGAAGTCTCTGTCTTAGACAAGGCAGAAGAGGAACTACAAAGTCTAGAGGATGTGCGTGTCATCAAAATGGTGGATGCCATGAAGCCTAGAGCTCTCAGAAACTCCCTGGTGGCAATGGAAGCCAGAGGAAGAAGAGTGTGAAAGAAAGAAATGAGAGTTAATACTTTTGGAGGAGGCAGGGATGCAAGCATTGGCACTATCTGAATCATGCAACCCAGAAAAACATGATCCTGAGAAGGAGTCAGAGAAGACTTTTTGAAATTTATTATGAACCACAAGCTCTGAAGAAGAGAATTGGCAAAATGAAGATTTTGCAAAAGAATATCTGAATCAGCAGGTTGTCTAAGTAAGGAAATATTTAGATCCCTTGAAGCCTGCAATAAGCAATCACAGGAGCAAGGCATTTGGTGAATACCCTTGGGACAGTAGAAAGGCCAAAGGGCAAAGCAGAGAACTGAAAATGCCAGGAAGCAACAGAGAAACGCAAAACCTTCCTGAAAAGAGGATGGATCAGAATATGGAGATAAGCATCCTTGAGATCAAGAGACACCATACAGGCCTGAGGGAACAAGAGAGGAAGCAGAGTCTGAAGGGACAACATCCAAAAGGAAGGCACTTTCAGAAAAGTGTTTAGATGAGAGTAGTAGGTCTCCAAGTGCCCTCTTTTCTGGTAACTAAAAATGGTCTGGTGTAGAACTCTTTCCCCCTATGGGATACAGGCACCTCTTGAATAGCACCCTGAGTCAAGACAAGAGGTCTTAAAGAACCTCTGGGAAAAAGGGAAGTTGTTCCTGAGGAGGCTGAGGAATGACCATAAAAGGAGAACAGAATTCCCACACCATGAAATACCCCTGATAAATGATAGACAGAACCTAAGAATCCTGAGTGATCTGAAGCCAAATAGGAAGAGAAAGAGGAATGTGGCTGGGAGGAGACAGATAGTCATACAGCACCTGGTTTGTTAGGAAAGGAGGACTTCGGAATCCCTGAGAACTGAGTAGCCATAGCAGGAGGAGCCCATTTGCCACTCTTTTTACCTTTCGTCAAAGGACGTGATTGCCTACGAACAAAGGCTGACTTAGTGGGGTAGTTTGTCTGAAATTTAGGCACAGGGGAAACAAACACACATTTAAGTTCCTGTAAGGCTTTACTCTTATCCTGAAGGGAGTTAAACAAGCCAGCAGCAGCATCCACAAACAAAAGTTTAGGATCCAGAGGACCATCCATCAACTTAGCCTTAATATCATCAGGTAGAGGTTGAAGCCTAAGCCAAGAATATCTCCACATCACTGAACCAAAAACAGCAGCCCTAGAAGAAGCATCTGATGCATCATAACTACGTTTGATAGATTGCAGAACTACTTGAGAGGAAGTCTCTACCTAGGAAAGAACTGAAGTTTTACCTTCAGAGTCTGGAAAATCAGAAAGAGATGGACAGGCCTGAGAAAGAAGCCAACACATACCTAGATATATGGGTCTGGTAATTAATAGCCCTTAAAGCTAGGGTAGCAGAAGTGGAAACCTTCTTACCTAGCTTTTCCATGGTTCTGCTGTCCTTGTCAGAAGGCAATAACTTGAGTGAAGGAAACAAATGAGAGAGTTTATCAGAGGCTACAGACACCACAGAGGGGGTCAGCAGCAGGACATTTGTACAAAACATAACAATCCTAAGGTACCTTATAAAACCTGTCAGGCTTTTTGGAAAACGGGGGACAGAGACTCAGACACATGAGAGGCATTGGAAACATCATTCAGCAAAGCAGCCAAAACAGGAGGAATAGCCACAGGTTTAGCAGATTCTAACTGCAGTAACTCATAGTACCTCTTATGGATATCAGAGACCTCAGCATAATCCCACTTAACAAATTCCATCATCCTAGAGATTGTGGCCCCAAAGGAAATTTTCTCAAAAGGAACAGCAGAACTAATAGATTCCTCCTCCTCTGAACCATAGTGCAAAGGAGAAGGAATTTGAGTAGAATAAGTCAGGGATTCTTCATCAGAATCTGATACTTCCTCAGAAAAATCATGTTCTCTAGGCTTTTTGAAGGGAATAGAGGACCAAGGAGAAGCAGGAACCAAAACACCCTAAGGAGGCTTTAATGACATTAAAGAAGTAAATAGCCACTGAGTAAAGGCCTGCCACTCAGTTTGTGGATCCCTAGGAGTAGAAGAAATATGTTTAGTTTTTTGTTTCTTTTTAAGGGAAAGTCCCCCCTATAAAATTGAGATGCCTCAGACCCAAGATGGCAGTCAAGAACTTTAGTAGGTACGTCTTCCCCAAGTACAATCAGAGGAACTCTCCTATACCCCTCATAAAAAATCAACCATGGCTCCCCCTGAACATCCGAAATGGATGCCTGCAAAGCCTCTTCAGACATGCGGCCAGCCAGATTCTCACCAGCCTCCAACCCGGTCATGGCAGAGAAATCTGACAACACAATCAGGCGAGCCTCCAGGTTTGTAACGACCTTGGGAGAAACACTAGGCAAAGGCTGGACAGCAGAAGATGCTGGTCGTACCTTTTTCACCTTCTTCTTCCCTGACAGCTGACCCTCAGGGCAAGAGATTCCTTCCATTGAATCTTTAGCGAGAAGATTAAGACGCTGTTTCTCAAGATACAAGAAAAGGGAAGAAAGCCTACTGCGAAGGGTTTTCAGGATGAATGCCTGACGAATCGAATAAGATGTATAGTCGTGAGAAGTTCAAAGGCAAAAAAGGCGCTTATTGTGGCACTCTTTATGGGAAATCTGTCTCCCACACTGGCATTTACCCTTCCTGGATGACATTAACCTCAAAGAGCACAAAAAAGGCAAGAAAAAACAAAACCCCAATGGGACACTTATCTGCAGCTTGCTAGGATTCAGCAAACAGGCATAGGCATTACCAGTAGTACAAAAATCCATGCAACTGGCGAAAAACGGATGTAGGCAGACAGACCGACAGTAAAAACAAATGTTCTGACTGGCGCTAACGAAGTTTTTCTGGGGATGGTACACCTGAATGTCACCTTTATGCCCTACGCTATGCAAGGAGCATTTGAGTGACATTCGGCATGCCTTAAACCAACAGTAGCCTTTGGTAGACTGGACGTACATCAGGCTTGCATGGCAGGGAATCCCATCTGTTAAGAATACTGCAGCAGTGAATGTAAGGACATCAAATAGAATACCACTATAGAAACAATGATTAGAGAAACTGTAAAGCAATTATGAGAAGTATTGGTATTGGAGGAATACAGAAAAAGAAACAGATCAGTGCAAACCCTTAGGTGTCTCTGCTAAAAGAAGAGCACGATAAAAACAGATCAAGACTTGTATTACCCAACTCTTACAACAAATTAAAAATCTCAAGATACACAGGGAAATAGAAAGAAAATATACAAAATAATCAGTTTAGGGTTGACACAAAGAAATTCTGTAGAGAGCTGGAAAGAAAAACAGTAACAGTTGTGATGCTACTAAAAAACGACAAATTCAAGAAATTCTAAAGAAACATCTGTGAAGACCCTATTGAAATCAGGGATGCTGAATAGTAAGAAATTCCAATGGATAGGATATGGAATGGGATGAAAAACTACCAACAAAGTAAAATTTACTGATTTGGCGTAATATTTTATTTACCCTACTTCTGGCTAAAAGTATTAATATTTCTTTTTCAGCATGATTTAACCTAGAGTAAAATCTGTCTATGTATACACACCCTGAAATTACTCCAGACTATTAACAATGGGGAAGGCCATACTTATAGATAAAAGTGAACTTTCCAGTCATCCTAATATATTCTTGATCAGTAGCTTGTCTTCCAACAACATATAAGCTGTATACAGGACTTGATGCAGTCAGTTTTGATAGTCATTTATATAAAAATTCATTCGTGGCAAAAGATTGAAAAGGTTATAAAAGAGGATCATACGAAACAAAGAATAATTTCCTGTAATATAAAGCCGTAACAGAAAACTGTAAAAAGGGGCAGGACCTAGGTATGGTAGGGGTAAATTACAGAAAAGCATTTAACAGCATCTTGTATTCCTGGATTGTAAAATGCCAACAGATATGTAGAATGTACCACACACTGTGAAGGAGTGGCATACTTCTTTAGACCTGAGCCATGAAATAAGGCAAATTTCTATCCAAGGTGTCAAAATCCAACAAGAAACATTCCTGTTTGATTCATTATCAGAGTTTCTGTTTTCCTTCAGTGCTTTAAGCTGTTTACTTAACAAATCAGTAATTAAAAAATGTGAGGAACGTGATAAAGCAGAGAGTCGTAAATGAATAAACAATATAAAAAAAATCTAACAAACTCTGCAATGCTGAGTAACTTTAATAAAATGTACATTTTATTAAAGTTGCTCAGCATTGCAGAGTTCATTTGATTTTTTGTATTACTTAACAGATCAGGCTATGAATACAGTTTTGAGTTGAAGAAAAAAAAATTCTGTCAGATAACATTTCACTTCCCATTTTGTGAGGCGGTGGTGTCTCCATATTCATAAAGTATATGCACACCTCCAGACTAGTAGCCCAGCATAACACTTCAGAGATACTTCCGGTACAACGAACAGTGGGTAAGATGGCGATTCAGGTTGTAGAGCCTGCCCCAAGACTCTCATTCCACATTCCTAAGCACCATGGAAACTATTAGGGTCCAACCTAACACACTCATACTGGGTGACTTCAACTACCCCTCCATCAGCTGGGAAGACTACTCATGCACCAATACACTTGCCCAACGCTTCCTGGAATTCATTAATTCCAATGCGCTGCACCAGCTCATTTTTACCCCCACTAGAGGAAGCAACATCCTTGACCTGGTTATTACTGACATGGGCAACCGTTGCTCAACACCAGTAGTCAATTCCTCCCTGGTTAGATCCGACCACAAACTAATTACCATGGAAATCCACATCTCACCCACAGCACCAGCAATGGTAACCACCATGAAAAACTTCTCCAAAGCTGACTTTGGGCTCCTAAAAACAGAGGTGGCTAATTTCACGGCACCCATGCAAATGGAAAATAGGTGCATGACCGCCAAATCATACACCAGTGCACTGTACAAACACATACATAAATGCATGGAACTAGCCATACCCAACAGAACCAAGATGCTCTCCTCCAAAAAAAGGAAGCCAATCTGATGGTCCCCTGCCATTAATAAACTTCACAACAGCAGGAAGAAACTGTTGCAGAAAAAGGTGAAGTCTCAAGACTGGAAAAACTCCCTTATTAGCCTCAACAAAAAGTTGAGATCCCTCATCAAAACCTCTAAAGCTAGCTATGAAGGCAGAATTGCGGCAAACACTTAAAACAACCACAAGAATCTCCATGGCAATACCCAGATTTGCTGTGAGTTACCGCACAATGGTATCTCCTATACTGAGCTAACACATATTGCCAACATACTGGCTGACCGATTCAGTGCCAACTTTATCCCTCTCTCCCCTCCTAAAGGACCAGTCACAATACCGCCAGGCAGCCAGCATTACTGCAGCACAGGTTAAAGCTACATTGTCCAAGGCCAAGAATACAGCTTCCATGGGACCCGACAATATCCTTGGCTATGTGTTCTACATGAATTACAAAGTGAACTGGCATCACACCTGTGTGCCCTGTTCAATCACAGCCTCATCTCAGGCTTTGTCCCTACAGAATGGCGCACTGCTACAGTCATCCCTCTCCATAAAGGGGGAGGGACTACAGACCCTGGGAATTATTGCCCCATTAACCAACAACTGTTACAGATCCACCAGCTGTAGAGACTGTACAGACCACAAAAAGCACAGGTATAAATCCGCTTTATTTTCCTGTATCACCTCGGTGTATGCACCTTCAAGGAGTATAAAAAACACTGACAAATGCAGCATTATATACAAAAAAACCCACACAATATACAACACTTAAAGTGCATAATTGATTATTTAATGCAATTAAATCAAACATTTCCAGTTTATTTCACCATTTAGTCCCATAGGAACCAAAGTGTTGTATTTTAAAATATACACAGACTCTTTATATAAAAGTTTTTCTTTAAGTAAAACTTCATTGTCATCCAAAAATGTAACCTCTTCTAAAATACTACCTCGTAGTAATAAAAAAATACTACCATGTTTAACCTTAAAATGTGAAGCAAAATGTTATCCTCCCTTTATATCTCTAATATGTTCCATTAGCCTAACTCTTGAAAGCTCTCCTTGTCTCTCCTAAGTAGAACAAATTGCATGGTTCTAATATGTTCCATTAGCCTAACTCTGAAAGCTGTCTTTGTCTCTCTTACATAGAACATTATCGCCCCATTAGCCTGAAGAGTCTGAAATGTAAGGCTATGGAGAACATCATCATGGATCTAATTAACAAGGATATAGGGAATCTCCAAACTCTGGATCCCATGCAGTTTGGTTTTGTAAAGGGTAGATCATGCCTGCTCAACCTGGTTGACTTCTTTGAGTCAGTCACCAGAGCTGTGGATGACGGCAAGGCAAGTTCATACACCTTACCTCGATCTGGCCAAGGCCTTTGATACCATTCCCCACTCAGGAAGTATTGATAGACTCACTAAACTAGACATCAACCCCTGTATCACTAGGTGGGTTGCAAATTTCCTCACAGATGGAACCCACAGTGTGAAAGTAGCAGACTCCAAGTTAGACTGCTGACCAGTCACAAGTGGAGTCCCATAGGGATTGGTCCTGGGTCCCCTCCTGTTTGGCATCTACTTCTCAGAAGTCTAGGCCAACATGGAGGGACTCTTGTGGACCATGTTCTCCGATGATTGCAAGCTGGGAGCCATTATTAACTCCCCAAGTAATGTAGACATCCTACAGACCAACGACTGGTGTCGAAACCATGGCCTTAAGCTTAATGCCAAAAAATGCATCGTCATTCCCTTTCGGAAAAATTCAGTTCCCACTAATTACTACATTGATGGTAGCCCACTGAACACTGAAGGTGTTACAAGAGATTTTGGGACACAGCTTGACAGCAACCTCTCCTTTGACCACCACTTTGCCACTGTGGTCAGAAAGTCCTTCTATATGGCACATCTCACTACCAAGGGTTTTGCATCCAGAAAGAAAGAGGTCATCCTCTCTCTACTCTTCCCTCATTAGACCACTCATTGGGTATAATGCCCCATTTGACATGTACCTCACTAAACACCTGCAACAGCTGGAAAGGCCACAAAAGTACCTCATAAGAGGATCATAGGCCTTAAACACATGCCCTACATGGACAGACTCAAACTCCAGCTTTTCTCTGTCTCGTATCGTCTATTAAGAGGCGATCTCTGCTTGACTTACAAAGCTATGTCTGACCCAGCCCTGTTAGAAATGTTACGCCTAAAGAAATTCCAATCCCTCCGCACCACACGCTCCAAGGACCTCAACCTCATTACCACAATCAATAGAACATGCTGGAGGGACAGGTTCATAACCCAGAGACTGCCCATGCTCTGGAATAGACTTCCCATACATGTCAAGCAGAGCACCTCACTGGCCCTTTTCAAGAGAAATCTTGATGAGTGGATAGGAAATAGAAAGTTCACCCCAGGGATCACTCCAGTGGCTGTACTTGATAGAGGCGCAGGGAACTAATGGTGGCATGATGCCAGGGCACTTCTGTGGGCTAGGCTGGTAAAGGCTCCAGGGCCTTTGGTCTAGTACACACCTATGAACCTATGATCTGAAGTAGTTAACTTCATTTGATCATCAACCTGTGGGAGCTCGGCCCCAACAGCTCCTTCTCTGATCCACCCACGGGTTTCGGAGTCTATGGATCCGTGGAGCCCCGGAGTCAGGGGGTCGGTACCGATGGTACCTCTTACCTCGATGCCGGCCGTGCCCTTGAGCCTCTTGGATCCCTTGTCGGATCTGAGCTCTCGGAGCCGAGATCTGGGCATCGGATCCGAGGGGATGAGTGTGTCGTCGGCCCCGTTGTGGTCGGGGCATACCATCGCCATGAGTCCAACTGTGCCAGCCTCGGTTCCGTTCCCCTCGTCTGATCCGAGGGGTGCGGCTACACACACCACCAGCTTCAGGGAAGCTGATTCCCCGTCAGCTTTCGATGTTGTGGAGAGGGTTCTCTCTGGAGGATCGAGACCCCTCACTCTTTCCTCTGAGTCCGCCCATGCTCCCTTGCAACTGAGTTTGTCTTCCATCATCCAGTCCTCCCAGGGACAGCCTGTATCCGGTATTCCCCAGACAGTTCCCCTTGAGGAATACAAGACTGTTTGTGAGACCTCCCCAGAGAGTCCCCCCCCCCCCCAAGGAGGCCCCTCGCAAATGCCAGTGCAAAAGGAGGCACATGGACTCCCCTGAGTCCCTCACTGAATATTCTGACTTGGAGGAAGGCAAAGGTTCCTCCAGATCACCCTCCCTGAAGATGTTTCCTTCGGAGACATAATGAAAATTCTTCGCCAGGGGTGGGGGTTGGTCCACCCAAAAACCCTCCTCGGATGAGTCAGTATTTTTGGAGGCATTCGATACAGACCCATCTACCTCTTTGGTGTTCCTCCTGGCCGACCCTTTGGTGGACCTTATTACCACCAGAGCCTGTAAGGAACCGGACACTGTAGAGCCAATACCCAAATGGCCCAACAAGGTATTGAGCCTTCCTGTGGACAAAGCCACTTGGAGTAAAGGTTCCCCATTTGATGCCATGGTGGTGGTGGCGGCAGCCACCAAAAAGGAACTCGCCCAGGAAAGTTTCTCGGTCCATCCCACGGACAAGCAGTCCAGGACGATGGATCATCTTGGAAAGTGGACTTTTGCTTCAGCTACCTTTGCTATAAGGTTGCTGAATTACATGGCCCACATAATCAGACTGCAGCATGACCTTGTGAAAGAGTACGCTGAGTCTCCTCCAGAGTCCATTTCGGCCTAGGATAAACAGACATTCTCGGCTCATATGGCTACTCTCAAGTCTGTTTCAAATACGTCCATGTGTTTACTCTCTCATGCCACCGAGGGAGCCACTGAGGCAGCCAGGTCCGGTATTGCCATGAGGTGTCATGCCTGGCTCCGGCTTTTTTGCGATTTTTCTGAACCTTTCAAGGCATTTTTCGCTAATGCCCCTTTTGACAGTTTGACCCTGTTCGGGAAGACCATCTGAGATACGCTTGTCCAGAGTGAGAAGGATGGTAAAACACTGTCAGCCATTGGGATCCGCTTCTCTAACTCTCAAAGGTCCTTCTCCAGGAACCAGCGAGGGCAAAAGAAGCTGTGGTTCCAGGAATCTCAGCAGTCTTGGAACGCTCATGACTCCTTCTCCCCCAGAGGCAGAGGGGGTCAAGGTGGATGCCGGCCCAGAGGCAGAGGGGGACCGAAGAACTTCGGGTCATGGGAACCTTTTTCCAACCGTCCCTCTCAGCAGCCCTGAGGGGTTGCCTGACTGCTCCTCTCTGGAGGCAGTCAGGGGGGGGGGGTGTTTCTGGGAGTCCATCACGTCAGATCGCTGGGTGCTTTGAATAATATCCAGAGGCTATTCTATTCCCTTCATAAACAACCCTCTATGCACAAGGTGCCTCCTGGACGTCCCACCCGCTCAAAGGGAGGCAGCAACTTTGGAGATAAGAAAGCTGCTAGAGAAAAGATCAATCCAGCGAGTACCCCCGGACCAGTCCAGATCTGGCATCTATTCCAGGTTCTTTTTGGTGCCAAAAAAGACGGGGGACTTGAGGCCAATTTTCGACCTATCCACGATGAAACTGTCTGTTGCCAAGGAAAAGTTCCGGATGGTCACTCTACAATCTATCCTGCCCTTCTTGCAGGAGGAAGACTGGATGTGCTCGATAGACGTCAAGGATGCGTACTACTATATTATGATAGACAGACAATCCAGGAGGTTCCTCGACTTTTGGCTAAGAGCCAGTCATTACCAGTTCAGGGTCCTACCCTTCGGTCTCAGCACAGCCTCCAGGGTGTTCACCAAGGTCATGGCAGTTGTAGCAGCCCACCTGAGGCTTCAGAGCATTCAGGTCTTTCCATACCTGGATGACTGGCTTCTCACTGCCTCCACCAGGCATCAACTTGTACTAGCCAGGGACTTCTTTCTTCAGTTGTCTACCCGGCTGGGGATCATGATAAATCTCAAGAAGTCTTCCCTCCAACCTGTTCAAATTCTAGACTTCATAGGGGCAAGAATGGACTCTCTTCAGGCCAGGATATTTTTGATTCCAGACAGACTTCACAGCCTGGCCCTTCATGTATTGGCACTCCTTCAGTCTCCTGCACCCCCAGTGGAGTTGGTCCTGGGAGCCCTAGGGTCCATGGCAGCAGTTATAAATCTGATTCCTTGTGCATGTCTGCAAATGAGAGTGTTACAGTGGACGTTACAAGTTCAGTGGTCTCTACTACATCAGTCTCTAGACTTTCCAATTCCTCTGAGCAGTGTGTGCAAAAATTCTCTCGTGGTGGCTTCAATCCCAAGAATTTGCACCTCCGCCACAAGCCACGGTGACCACGAATGCCTCCCGTTTAGGGGGGGGGGGCACTGCTCTGGCAGGACTGTCCAAGGCATATGGACTCAGAGCAAGACAGTACTGCATATAAATGTTCTAGAGATGAGAGCAGTCCTTTTAGCATTGCAGACCCTTCATGCCTCCTTTCATCTGGGAACTATTGCTATCCAGTCAGACAATATGTCAGTGGTCTGGTACATCAGCAAACAGGGGGGAACCAGGTCTTATCCACTTTGTCGAGAGGCCATGAGAGTGTGGGAATGGGTGATCTCCACCAACCGCTTTCTGATGGCAACGCACATTCTGGGTCGGTCCAACATCTTGGCAGACAAGTTGAGCAGAACTATCCTTTCTCCTTACGAGTGGTCTCTGAACCTTTATGTAGCAGAACAGATCTTCCTCAGGTGAGGTCAGCCTTGCTGTGATCTCTTTGCATCGCCGTCCAACATGAAGTGCAGCGAGTTTTTCGCTCTAAGACGCTCTTGTCCATGCTTGGCCACCTGGTCTTCTTTATGCGTATCCCTCGCATCCACTCATGAAAAAATTCTTACAGAAAGCTCGTCGGTTGGGGAGCAGAGTTATCCTCATACCACCATTCTGGCTTTGTCATGTTTGGTTCCCTTGCCTGTGGTCTCATCTCCTAGCTCCGCCCTGGATCTTGGTTCCCATTCTGGATCTTATTCATCATCACGCGGGAATTCTTCCTCCGAATCTGGACAGCCTCGAGCTTGCAGCTTGGTTACTCCAGTTCCCTTAGTTGCTAGGCCTCCCGGTATCTCTTCCCCAGTTAGTCATCCTGGTAGCGGCACATATGTGCTCTACCAGGAAAGTTTACAGTAGTAAATGGAAATGTTTTTCCATTTGGGCTTCACAGAGAAACCTGGATCCCTTTACCACTCCGGTTCCAGCGGTGTTAGACTTTTTGTCTCATATTTTCCAGCAAGGGGCCAGCTCCTCCACAGTGAAAGTACAGCTGGCAGCTATTTCCCATTTTCATGTAGGGGATAATTCAGGCTCCCTAGCTGCTGCCAGAATTTGCAAGACTTTTTTGAAAGGTACTTTTCTTCTGAGACCTATTAAGAATCCTTCCCCTCTGTGGGATTTGACTTTGGTTCTTCAGGCCTTAGTCGCGCCCCCCATTCGAGCCCACAGCATCAGTTGACTTGAAATTCTTGTCATGGAATACTGCCTTCCTAGTGGCTATTACTTCAGCCAGGAGAGTGTCGGAGCTTCGGGCACTGTGTATGAAATCCCCATACCTAGTTTTTCAGAAGGATAGGGTATCTCTCAGGACTAAACTGTCTTTTCTTCCTAAAATTGCTTTGGAGTCTAATATTAATCAGTTGATTAATCTGCCTATATTTTTCCCTAATTTTCAAAATAAAAGGGAACATAAACTTCATTTGCTTGATGTGCACAGGCAGTTACATTTTTATTTGCATATGTCCAAACTTTTCCATAAATCTGATCAGCTTTTTGTTATTTTTGCTAGACCTTTTTTGGGAAAACCAGTTTCAAAAGTGACTATCGCTAAGTGGATTTCACTTTGTGTTTTACAAGCTTATAGAGAACTTGGATTACCAGCACCAGAAGGGGTTCATTCTCACTCCACCCGTTCTATGGCTACTTCGGATACATTCCGGTCTAGAGTTTCCGTGGACCATATCTGCTCAGCAGCTACCTGGGCCTCCTCTCACACCTTCATTACAAGCTAGATTTGGTGTCTAGCGGAAGGGCCTCCTTTGGCTCTGCAGTGCTTTGGAATATTCTTCCTTAAGGGACTCCCAAGATTCAGGTAGCTGGGGATTCTGTCCCACAGGTTGATCAAATGAAGTTAACTACTTCAGATAAAGAAGTTATGTACTCACCATAACGTTCCATCTGAGTAGTTAGACTTCATTTGTCAGCAACCTTCCCCCACTCCTTCCCCCTGACCTTGATGGTTATTTCCCTGTTTGGGTTCGATATCCTGAATTTGGCGAGCCTGGTGTGTGTTTTCAGGTCAGGTTTTTTGTCTTAGGTTGTTGTGCGTCACATTTTGGGTGGCAAACTCCAATCTGAGGATTGGAAGGAGGTTGCAGTGTAGTATGGGTAAGGGGGAGGAGCTTGGAGCTTGGATCTTTAGCTTGGTAAGCTGCCGGCTCAGAACCCACAGGTTGCTGACAAATGAAGTCTAACTACTCAGATGGAACGTTATGGTGAGTACATAACTTCTTTATATAAAATGGTATGCTCATCCGACAGACAACTGAAAGTACAACTGTAAGAGGTTAAAGCATTTTCAGATGATACAAGAAAAAGCACTTGGCTTTGGCAAATGTTGAAAATGAACATTTATAACTAGAAAGCTGAAGCATCAAGAAGATAGCCACCTAGGGGAAAATATGATACAGAACAAAGGTGAGTGTATAAGTAGCTGGAAAGAGATGATGAATTAGCGATATAGCATGAAAACGTGAGAACATTACTGAGTCCTTATTATTTAGAAGATGTAAACTAAAACTTAAAACTGCTTTGAAATCTAGGAATAAAGTTCAGACCATAAATCAGCCTGTTCAATTTTACAACTTTGATATGACTGCCTTTGATATGACTGCATGGCCCCAAAAAGTTTTGAATTAGTTGGATAGTTAATACAACAAGAACAGCCTTTTGCCTTTCAAATGATAATTGTTAAACAAAAAAAAAAAAGTGTACGCCTCAGTCTGAAGGAGACATGAACTTCCTTAACATTAAGTGTATTAACATCATCAGATCCCAACACAGTGAAAGTTCTAAACCTTGTAGTTAACAAGTCTAAGGTGTATTTGCTCAGATTAGCAAAAGCATTTTGGAAGAAAGTAAATCTGGCAATGTCCTGGTAATGGATGCAAAATGTGTAGTAACAGAAAGTGCTAAAAGACAAAAGAGAAAACGTAAAGACAGACTATAGACGAAAAGAAAATGGGAAAGCCCACAATTGCAGATCTAAGTGTAGAAAACACTTGGAATAACCACGTTGACCAAGCTTTAGCAAATGAATACCTGAGGAGAACTGAAGGCCACCCAAATGATGAAACTCAGCATCAGCTGAAGGGGAAGTACAAACATGTTGGTTCGCAAAATCTTTGTAGCTGATATGTACAAACACGGGTTCTGTGCAACAGAACTGGAAACAGTTGCATGTTTAATTGATGACTGTGATATACTTATGGCTAACAATCTGTATAGTGAAAGGTATTGTAATATGGCAAGGTTGTTACACTGAAGACTGCGAATAACTAAACCAAATCACGTAATGCTATCACCTCAAACAGTAAAAATAATAAAAGACTATAATAAAGGCAACTTGGAAAATCAAGTATAAGCAAAGCATTGTTTATTGTAGTAAACTCAGTAAAATCACCATAAGCACTTTCTTGTCATACACTATTAATGTAACTTCTTCAGACATTGGAGGCTACTGAAACATTACAGTGTATGAATAGCTGTGAAATATTAGAAACATGAGCCAAAAAGTGTTGCTGAAGGTTGAGAATGATCATGTGTGATCATCCTGTACCAACAGTTAACTAAGCAGAATCAAGAAAAACTAAATATTGTAGCTACAGAAAAAATGTATAAAGGCAGAATAAGCTATCAGAATACCTGACTAAAATAAGCCACCAAAAGGTGAATGCTTCAAATCAACCTTTAATAAGATGTGCCAAGTCTGAGGAAAAGTTGAGCACAAAAATGCATGCTTTCAACCCCAAAATACTACTGAACTTCCTCAGAACTAATTACAATGCTAAGATCAGGACTATACCAAGATAAGAGATCTGGGGTCCCAGGTAGGCAGTAACCTCTCCTTTGACAATCATATTGCCAAAGTAGTTAGGAAATCCTTCTATGTAGCCCATCTAATTACTAAAGGGTTTTCATCTAGAAATAAAGAGGTTATAGCGCCCCTCTACTTGTCACTCATCAGACCCATTATGGAGTACAATGCCCCGTTTGGGATGTACCCCACAAGACACTTCCAGCAGCTGGAAAGACCACAAAAGTACCTCACCAAGAGGATTACTGGTCTCAAACATATGTCCTATGCAGCCCGACTGGAAAAACTCCAGCTGTACTCAGTGGCACATCGCTTAGTCAGAGGTGATCTCTGCCTGACTTACAAAGCCATGTCCAACTCAGAATTGCTGGACATGCTCCACCTAAAGAAATCCAAGTCACTGCGAGCCACTCGCTCTAGTGAGCTAAACCTTACCACAACAATAAATAGAACATTTGGGAGGGATAGATTCCTGTCGCAGAGACTCCCCATGCTTTGGAACAAAATTCCTAACTACATTAGGCAGAGCCCCTCACTAACACTCTTCAAGAGAAACCTTGACGAGTGGATGGGTAACAGAAAATACACCCCTGGGATCACTTCATTGGCTCTTCTTGACAGAGGCTCAGTTAATTAATCAATGGGGTGGCAAAAGCTGACACTCTGGCTAGGCTTATAAATGCCCTCGGGCAGATAGCCTAGTACCTACCTGTGAACCTATATAGCAGTCGTAACAAGACGCCAGTAAAAATGCTGAAGTCTTAAAAAGGTCATGTAATCATTAAAGCAGTATACAATTGCAAATACATTAAAAACCTTACGTATTTAGAACCCTAAAAACACAAACGCAAACAGACCTCTTTGAGATAAATACCTATCATTCAGTTTTTTATGTTGACTTGTATTTTTTATTTTATTTCATTTTCTTTTGTTCACAGAGCATATTTAAAAGCTCCCATTGATTTGTTTAACAATAAGGCTTCACAGATTGGTGGAGAAACCCTCATTTTTTGTACAGCTATTTTTTTATTGGTTAACTACCACTTAACTTTGTGTGTTTTATTAAAAAGTATTCTTTTACTGTATGATCTGCTTGCTTTAGCTGACTACGACACTTTTTTGGGGGTTCTTAGGATGCTATCAACCTGTGTTCTCAAGTTCCGTATCACTGCGTTTGAGCTTATAGGGGTGCTATCTATATCATAATTAGCAGGGGTTACTTCTTTTCCAAAGGGGATAATGAGGCATTTTCTTGCATTAAGTTTTAGTCTGTGATTTTGGCCCCAATCATTTGTCTGTGTCAGCCCTGTCTGTTAAAATGTTAACATCACTGGGGGACTCTATGATTGCAACCAGTTTACAGTCATCTGCAGACTTGGTAAGCCACCGGCCATCTACATTCACCTGGACTTCAGGGAAATAGATTCCAAACAGTAGAGGGCCCAACACAGATCCTTATGGTAACCCCACTGGTAATTAACTGATCTACTGTTGGAGGTGGACTGCCCAACTTTGACAGTGTGCATTCTGTCTGTGTGCCAGTTGGCTACCGATCTTGTAATGTATGGGTTAGTCCCCAGCTGGGAGAGTTTCTCTATAATACCTGAATGGGGGATTGTGTCAAAGGCTTTGACTAAATCAAGATAGGTGGTATGTACTGTTTTACCCTTATCCAGGGCTTTGGTGACATTTTAAAGAAGTCCACCAGGTTTAATAAGCAAGATCTTCCCTAGATGAAACCAAACTGAGTTGGGTCAAGAGTTTGAAAGTTGCCTATGTCCTTGTGGATTAGGTCCATGATGAGTCTTTCCATGGGCTTGCAGATAAGGATGGTCAGGCTTATGGCTCGATAGTTCCCAGGGTCAGTTGATGGACCCCTTTTGTGTAAGGGGATCACTGTTGCTGTTCTCAACTCTGTCGGGACAAAGCCGGTTCTCAGGCTAAGGTTACAGAGAGTGCTGCATGGTTCTCCTAGGTCATGTTTTAGACTGGTGATGTGGAAAGATATGTTACCTTTAGTTAACTGGACCTGGAGTAGCTCAAGAGAGTTGTACTTTTTCACCAGTCTTGAGCTCTATTTGGATTTAATGAAGATGGATACGCCTCCACTTTGGTTCTTTCATGCTCGTTCTGCAGTCTGAATGTGTGATAGGCATTGTAGCCTTGTACGGCTGGGGTACTCTCAGCAGCCTTGAACCAAGTCTCAGTGAATGCACAAATGTCAGCATCTTCCAAGGTGAGAAGTGTTTCCAGGGAGATAAGTTTACTGTTTAAACTCCTAGTGTTAAGCAGCATGAACTTGAGTTTGTCTTCAGTGGATTTCTTTAAGTCGGATGTTTTGTTGTTTGGACAGTGCCTAAAAAAGGCACTATTGGGGACGAAAGCATCTTTGCAGTATTCAAAAGCCTTGATGAGCCAAGTGAAGGCATTCTCAGGCAAAGCAGCATGGACTGTCCAAAATGTCTTCACAGGCCAACAGATAATGGATCCCCTTGGAGTGACACCAGAAGCTAAGCCAATTATTGAAATCAATCATTTTTGTCTGTATTGTGTCGACACACTGAAGGTAGAATGCTGCTTAGGGCTAGGTCCATACCTGCCTGTGACATATAATCTGAGAGTTTAGTCGTGTCTCTCTAAATATAGTCCAGAGAGGTACGTCTTAAGTCATTCACACCAACATGTACTATGACAGGAGTCATAACAGTAATTGTTGCTGATCAACTTGAATGCATGCGTAATTTGACAGATCCTGGCACCTGACAGGCAGCTGACTGTGACCTTCTTGATGTTCAACCTGGTGAGGGAGATATCTGTGCGTCTCACTATTGAATCACCTATGAGCAGAACATTTGGTTTTGAGGTGTTTTGCCTTAGGGGCTTAATTGTTGAGAGACTGATATGTGTGTTGAAATGTGTAGTGGTGGATTCTGTTCATGTACCAGTATGTGCATGTCTTTTGCACTTTGGATGTCTCTATTCTTTTGGTAGGTTCTTAGTGAGTATCTCTGTATATGTGGGTTTGTGTCTTGATCTTAACTTGTCAGAGAGGTGGTTATATTTGCTGACAACATGTTGTATGTCTTTTTAATTGTTATGTGAGAAGATTGATTCTAATTTAATGGTATAGTTACATCTCTCATATAATGTATTTCTTTGCTTTAGAAGCAAGGGGTTGTCAGTATATATGAGGCAATTGCTACATTGTCTCGGGATGCCCATGTCAATCAGGTTGGCTGGAGAAATGTCAGGAAACTGTCCGTCCATTAAGTCAGGTATATATTGTATTAACTAGTGGGGATTGGCAAGATGGACCAGTGTTTCTTGTGAGACTAATCAAGGGTAGTTATTCTGTGGAGGGCTAAGGGTAGAAGATTGCGTCAGCACCTCAGAATGCGCAGCTCAGTTGCTCGCTGGTTAGCAAAGTGCAACTGTGTAGTGCAGAAAGATGCAGTGGAGTTGAGGAGGGTCCTTTAGCAGGTATCAAGGGAAAATTGTTGTTTCTAAACATTTGCATCTATACATAGCAACGCTAAACCCCGTTGCACACTGCACAACTACACGCAAATGCAGTGCTTAAATACAAACAGAATCAAACTTTCCAATTGGAAAGGCCAAAACTGAGCCCTTTTGCAACAATCCACAACTCAGATGGGTCCTGGGCTGCACATTTCTGCCACAAGGGTGCAGAAGGGCCTTCCCAATGTAGGATGGCTGGTTTTAGTGCTCAATAAATGCCAAACAGTCTATATTCAGCAGATCTGAATCTAGCTTATGCTATGAGATATAGCAGAACCAGTTATTTTAAAGTGCAGAAATAAAGTCAAGCAGCAACAACAATGATAAAATACAGCATCAGTTAAGCAGAAAACTGTTCAAAACGTGAAGTGAAAGCTTTAGATATACTTATTTTTTGCAAATCACAGTGGATGCTTTGGATTTAGTGTAGATACTCTCCAGGTCTCAGGCTAAATCTCCAAACTCGGAGCAGCTCTGCCAAACTAAGTGCAAAACTGCTCAAATGCGGTGCTTAAATCCAAATGGAATTAAACCGTTTAAACTCAGTGGGAAAGCCCAAAACTGAGCCCTTTTCCAACAATCCTCAACTCAGATGGGTCCTGGGCTGCACATGTTTGCCACAGTGATGTAGAAGGACCTTCCTAATGTAGGATGGCTGGGTTTAGTTCTCAGTAAATGCCAAACATTCTAGATTCAGCAGATCTGAATCTATCCTATACTATGAGATACAGCAGAACCAGGTTTTTTAAAGTGCAGTAAAACAGTCAAGCAGCAGTAACAGCAATAAAATATAACAGCAATAAGCAGAAAACAGTTAAATAGCAAAATGAAAATGCTAGGACTCTGACATCAGGGTAGCATAAAAACATAATGAAACAAGGTGCTAAGGTTAATAACGTATTTGTAATTGTATACCAGCTTAATAATTACATGACCTTTTTAAGACTAAGAATTTTTATTGGTGCCTTGTTGTCACTTGACTGCTGTATCTTGGTTTTTAAATTCCTGATCTCAGCATTGTAATTTGTTCTGAGGAAGTTCCGTAGTATTTCAAGGATGAAATCATGTATTTTTGTGCTCAACTTTTTCATCATGGTATGTCTTATTAAAGGCTTGATGTGAGGCATTAACCTTTTGCTGGCTTATTTTTGGTCAGATATCTCATTCATCCATGTGCACATTCTATTGGTTATATGTTGATTTGGTGCAGATTCACTCAGTCTGTTGTTAGTTCTTCACTAGCGTTTGGATGGAGCGTGGTTTTCCTGAGTCGAGTAGTCAGCCATTATTTATTGATACCCAGGAATCCCCTGGACTAGTGAATGCTTATTTTCCTTGTGGGGGCTTCAAGCAACTCATTTAGGTTATGTCCTCCTTGTTGGCTCATCTTTCTCAGTAGAGTTCATTACCTGAGATGCAGTCTCAAGGATATTCTTCTTGTGTTCCAGCCACCTCTTATGTTTCACATGAAGGAGCAGCCTTGGTCAACCCTTTTAAAGATTCTGCTCCACCTGATGTCCCCCATTGCTCTAGGACTTTGATTCAGCAGAATCTTGTATCAGACCACAATACCATGTGCCATGCTTTTAATGATTGGCTGTCTACAAATGTTTCTTTTTCTGGACATGACACTATCTCACCCAATACTGGAGCTGAAAATTTATTAAGCCTTATTTCCACTTTTGAAAATAAACACCCAGTACTGAAGCAGAGAATTTATAAAGCCTTATTTCTACTTTTGCAAAAAAGCTTTTCAAGCTGCATGGCTTACAACTTGACAATGCCTATTCACAGGAATGTTTAAAACTGGAGAGCATACCCAAAGGATTATGGTATTACAAGTTTCCTAACAGTATGTTACATGGTTCTTCTTTTTACTATCATTTTATCTCTTTATTCAGTTGACAAGGTTTGGAACTTATTACATTGTTGATTAATCATACCTAGGAATTAATTCAGACATTGACTTTGGATATTAATAACCTTAAGAAAATTATGGATAATTTATTATTCAGTTTTTATCTGGAGGAATATAATAAAGTTTTTGCTAAAACTAACCACTTTTGTACTCAAGTTAAGAACTGAAAGAATAAGAAACTATTTAGGGATGCTAAACATTATGAACTGGGCAATGTATTCCCTTGGCCAACCTTCAAAGGTGAACATTCACAGATGAAATGTCATTTTCCTTCTGATGAGCCGGAAGTGGGGATTCACAATACTGACCAAGAATTTCCTCTGGATCCACCATGTTTTCACAACCCTTTAGAGTTCCCTCTCCTCTACAGGTCGCAAAGATTAGGCCATCAATTTGCGCCAGAACAAGTAAATCCCAAAACATAGACCTGGCATTGGGTTTTGTGACATCTTCTCAACACCAGGACTCCACAAAGAGATGGAGGGGAAGAGGAAGAGGAAAGAGTTGAAGTGGATCTCGGTTCCATTATTTCGGTTCCATTATTTTCTGTCATTGTATTTAATCATAGAATTACACTGGAGGACAATGATATTGTTTATGTTTGGAACGACTTTAAGATTCTTAGCTACAGTTACTGATGAACATTTTTCTTTGTTCGAAAAAAGGATTTTACATTTGTTCCTATGGTCCAGTTTGATTTAGCTTATTCTTTAATTGAATTAAAATTGTATTTGAGAAAGCTAAATCTTGCTATACTGCATTCACAACATCATTCTAACCCTATTTTAAGTAACAATTAATTCCAGAAAATAAGTACCTATGTACCCCCCTATGAATCCCTTAGTACAAGCTTTTTCTAGTGCATGTGTAAATGATATTTGATGATTGGCTGGGAGATAGGATAGGAAATCCACCCCGGGGATCACGTCAGCCGCCCTGCTAGACAAGGGTCCAGGGAAGTAAATATTGTGTCAAGAAATATCCAGGGAATTGTTATGGCTAGGCTTGTACAGGCCCTAGAGCCGATAGCCTAGTACCACCCTATGAACCTATACAAGGGGTTGAGAGGGTGGCCTAATGGTCAAGGTGTTTGCCTTACAAACACAAGGTGCAGGGCTTGAGTCTCACAAGGGATAATTGGCTAGGCTTAAAATGGCTCGCAAGGGCAGTTAGCTTAGTACTAACCTATGAACCTATGAACCTATGAACAAGGTTTGTTCTTTTAAAAATCCTTTTAGAAGACATTATAACCTTACAAAACCTGAACAGACATTATTAAATAAGGTCAGGCAAGACAAATGCATTAGAATTCTGAAGCCAGACAAGGATGGGGGTGTTGTCCTATTCGATTCTATTGATTATGTCAGTGATATGTTCACTTTGTTACATGACTCCGAGATTTATTTGGCAGCATCCAGGAACAAAGTAAATATTGCTTATATGGAAATTGCTCGGTTATTAAATGATTTCCTTTTACAAGGACAAATTGCTTGTTCTGTTTTTAATTTTTTGAATAACACCACTTCTGTTCTTCGTGTAATTTCTGCGATCCTGAAGGTGCACAAGAAAGTTCTTAAACCACCTTTTAGGCCCAGTGTTGCAGTCCATTGGTCAAAAATTTACCCTTTTGCTGTGACCATTGATAGAATGTTAAAACCAGCATACTCCCATATACCCCATATGTTAAAGAATTCCTGGGACTTTTTACAGAGGTTGAAACATAATCTTTGGTCTCATGATCTTGTTTTTTGACCATCAGTATGGCTGATCTTTTTACATGTATACCACAGTATGTTGGTTTGGAGTGGTTTTGTGAGGTGGTCTTGCTGTGTAATTTTTTGACTAGTCTAGACATTAAGTTGATTTTGGACTTTATGGAAATGGTTCTGAATAACAATTTTATGTTTTCTGAAGGAGAGGTGTTTAAACAAGTTAAGGGTGTTGCTTGCACCCCTGTTTTTGTCAGCCTTGTCAAGTTAAGATCTTTTCTACTTAAATCCTATTACTATCAGTTTTGTAAACTTTACCTTTATTATTTGGATGACATCTTTATCCTATGGGAAGGTCCCTTCCTATGATTAATCAATTTATGCTCATTATTAATGGGACTAATGATTTTTTACACTTTACCTACCAAGTTGGATTCAATCAAGTGCATTTTTTAGATACAGCTATGTTTAAGGGTGAAGGCAGTTTTTATTCTACAGTTTATAGAAAACCAATATTTTCTAACTCTGACTTTCACTTTAAATGTTGTCACCCCTTTGCACAGAAAAAAAATCTCGTAAAGGGACAATTTGTAAGGTTTGCCCAAATGATTTTGAAGAAAGATGTGTTTGACATTGAAAGGAAGAATAGGGAAAATTATATTTATCAACAGGGTTACCCCCATTGACCTTGTTAAAAATATCAAATAATGAGATTTTTTTAGATTTATTTATTTTACATTTGATTTCTGGGTAATTGTCTGGCTGGGCTGGAAGCCTATTTTCAGTGGAGACTCGGGGAGAAAGTCTTCATACAACATCACTTTACAGTTATATAAAGAAAAATGCATTACAATAACAATACACAGTTAGTATACAGAGAAATACAACAAAAACAGATAGTATAAATACGATGTAGTGCAAAAACATCAGCTGGGAGTAGCATGTACCAATAAAATGTAACACTGTTGTGGATTAGATTGAATTAAATGCAGGCTACTCTGGAATAACATTGGGTGAAAACAAATATACACAGTGAATGAGATAAAGCGATATTGTCTCAAATGACTTGATCCATAATTATTGTCAGAAAGAAAAAAGGATCCCTAGTCTTGGTTAGAGCAAGGACAGAGCCAGTGATTGAAAAAATATTGTCTGAAAGATTTCTTGAAAATGGAGCTGTTGTCACTATTAAGAATGATCTGTGGTAATAGATTCCAAGACTTGGAAATTTTGTTGGAGTACAGTGAGTCCCCGAAACTGTTCATAGATTTGGTTACTTTTAGAAGAAGTATATCAGAGGAACATAGCTCTCTGAAGTTAGAGTTAGCTTGGATTAAGTCTTTTAGGTCAGGGCAGTTATTTGGTTTGGTTAAAATTGCATGTGAAAGAGTAAGTTGGTTTAGTTGAAGTAAATAGGGAAGCTCAATCCAGTTAAGTTTTTTTAGAGCTAGGCAGTGGTGATCTCTATAGGGAAAATTGGCTGCAAATTTGGCTATTTTATTGTAGCATGACTCTAACTGGTAAAGATCTGTCTTGCGCAAGTTGGTGGAGATTTGAGAAGAGTGGATCGAAGGAATGACCTGACAGTGGCTAGTCTGGAGGTGCTAGTGAGATAGGGTTTGGCTCTATAGTAGAGTTGACCTAATTTTATATGTACATTTTTTTGTAGTTATAGCTATGTATTTATCCAGTTTTAGTTGATTATCGATAGTGATGCCAAGGATTTTGGTGTGTTCAACTGGTTCAATAGCAGTTTGAGTGGATGAAAAGATCGTGAATGAAGAAGCTTTGTAAGTAGTCTTGTTTCTGGAGAAGACCATGAGTTTAGATGTCACTGTTGCAGTCATTACATTTGGATAATCTGCTGACAGGTTGCCCTCAGTCGGCCTGAACATCAAAGTTTTGGGTCCTGCATCAGTTGCTGTCTCCTATTCCATGACATCAGGTCGTCAGCGGTATAAAACAGGCAGCCAAAGCCATTTTCTTTAGTCTTTCTTGCCGCACGGTGCCCGAAGCAGAAGCAGTTTGCAAGTGCCAGTCGGCCGACTCCTGAAATTTTCGAATTCGAGTTTCAGAACCAAAGTCTTCAATTAAAGCTAAGTACCCCATTGGGGAAACTTTTTCTTGCTTCCTACCGATGTCAGTAAAAGTTAATAATTGCATTACTTGTGGGAAGCAAATACCTCATAAGGATTTTCATTTGTACTGTATTCCTTGCCTAGGCCCAGATCATAACATGCCTTGCTGTCTGTTTTGTGCTAGATTTAATCAACACACTATTAAGCGTCTGTATATCTTTGCTTCAAAATATTCTGGAAACCGATTCAACTACCCTGAAATGTCGTCAGATAGCAATCCGACTACCGGAGTTCACAAAAAACGCAAAGAAAAGGGCAAAGACTGACCGTCGAGGTCCAAAACCGACAACAGAGCTTCTCCTAAGCCAGTCGCCGGTTCACCTGTACTCAGTGAGACGCTTTTGCAGGC